>NC_051066.1:113155760-113345760 GCF_004664715.2 Peromyscus leucopus
AGGGATGCCTGGGGCCTTGGCTCTGGATCACGTTTATTTTTTATTTTTCTGCCTCCGCTGCAGACATGGGAAACAAGGCTTCCAACCCTGTTAGTCCTTCCTCTCCGTTAGGCTGTCTTGTTGAAGCTTTAAAACCTCTCAGTTTAATGCCTTATGTAAAGATTTCTAAGCTAACTTGTTTATGTTCAAAAAAGTGGCCAAAGTATGCTTTAAAAAATAAAAAAGAGCCGCCGAGCGGCTCCTTAGATCCCGATATTTCACGGGAGCTATCCAATCACTGTCGGCGTTCAGGCAAATGGAAAGAGTTGCTTTCTTCTTTCTCAACGCTAAACTGTCTCTTCTCATTTCCTTCTCTCCTGCTCATATGCTCCTAGCTATACATAAACCAGAGGATTCTCTGACTCCGGAATCTCTGACTCTAGATCTTGCTAAGGAACCAATAATTAAAATTCATGTTCCATTCTCTCTCTCTCTCTAACAGAACTCTCTCAGATACAAAGTAAGCTGGTTCTTATACGTCTAATTCTGCTTCCTTTATTAAACAATTTCAATATATAACTCAATTTTATAGTCTTACCTTTCATGATATATATATATATACATGATACTTTCTAATAATTTACTCCTGGAGGAACTCAGGCGGGTATGGGAGCAGGCTAGGATTCACGCAGACGAAATTCATCAAACTAACCTTTCACACCCCCCAGGAGCCGAAGCGGTTCCTGATTGAGAGCCACACTGGGACTACAACACCCAGAGTGGCTGTCTAGCCAGAGATAAGTTTATTACCTGTCTCCTGACAGGCCTCCATAAGGCTGCCCTAAAACCAGTAAATAGTTCAGGATAAATACGAAAATCTGTCTCTTGTTCCCCAGACCTACCTGACTAAAACTTAAGCATCTGGAGAGCGAGGCTCCTGACCCCACAGGCAAAAGAGTCACCTGTGGCATTTAAGGTGTGCCAGGGAAGAGATAAAAGCCCGAAAACAAAATTGCCAAGTGCTGGCACTCGCTGACTTCCAAAAGCTGTTGGGTCCCTGTTTTAAATGAGGAAAAGGCCACGGGCTACCAAATGCCCTGCCAGGCCATCAACAGCCTTGTTAAAAGTGCCGCCTAGAAAGACAGAGTCAGCTGACTGCCCCAGGCACCAAGATGCATGGGTACATCAAGCTAAGACCTCCAACAGACCTAGGCTTGGCTACAGACATGACAGGGAACCCAGAACGCAGCAGGGAAGCGATCCGTTTCTTTCCTTCTGGACACCAGAGCCATTGACTCAGTCCTGGGAGTTTTGGGATGCCACCTCTCCTTTATTGTCGGGTACAGGGGACAGCCTTATCTACCTCAGCAGACACCGCCATTTAATTGTATTTTCAGAGGCATCCCTCTCACACATACATTCTTAGTGGTGCTAAGTTGCCCTGTACCTTTAATGGGGAAGGATCTCCTAGCTAAGGTAGGAGCGTCCATTTCTTTTCACTCCACACATTTGCCTCCTCCCAGACACGCCAGCAGCTCTCTTACTTCTTCTCCTAGCCACTAACTCTACAGACTCCAAATATGCTTTTCATATCCTCCTGTCTGTCCCACACTGCTATTTGGAGGGAGCGTGGACTTCTCACAGCAAAAGGAGGATCCGTGTCTAACTCAGGCCATATAATGGCCATGCTGGAGGCTTCCCACCTCCCCAGGGCTACAGCTCGATCTTACCCATATGCCCACCATCAGGAAAAGTTAAATATCTCCTCAGACCAGTTCTAACACCAGGTCTTTTTTCCAAGCCTCCAACTGTTCCAGATAGACTGTTAACTCCTCTTTTATGTCACCTAAGGTCTATTCTATGGAGCTATGCGGACTGTTCACTGCCTCAGCCGTGTGACAATCCTTGCCCATCTCCAATACACATTGGGGATCAGGTTCTTCTCTTTCCTCCAGGCCAGCGCCCTTTACCTCTTTCCCTTAAGTGGCAGGACCCTTCAAGGTAATTCTTGTAACCCCCACAGCTGCTAAACTCGAGGGCTTTCCTCACTGGGTCCACCTGTCCCACCTAAAACCTTTTATCTCACCTCCATCCCAGAAAATCTCTCTTCATATACAGTGAAACAAACAGGGCCTTTCATTCTCAAGTTCCAGAGGACATCAGGATCCACTGCCTTGTCACCAATTCCAGAGGAATAAGGTATCACCCCTCCCTTTCCCAACCAGGGCCACACAGAGCCGGAGGCAAAAAGGACCATCAAAAATATCCAGGTGGTAAGGAATAATGTAATACAACCATTTATCATTGTTCAATACTCAGCAACTGATCACCTGTGTTTCCTAAGTGTTAACCTAATAAGGGAAACAGGTGCCTTAAATAAACTACCTCCAGCAAGGCTTGCCTAAGGAAAACAGGTGCCTTAAATGAACTACCTCTAATGAGGCTTGTCTCAGATAAAAATTAAGCAGAGTACTAAGACCAGATCTACCTCAGGTAAATGTCACATGCCTCTATCTGGACAGGCCAAATCTACCTCAGACAAATGCCAACTCCAAAATAAAATAATAACGATTCTTTCTCTCTAAGCTCTCTCTATGTCAACAGTATCTTGTTAAATGGGAGGTTCCCCAGAAGCAGCACGGATGGACAGCCGCAGAACTAGGAGACGGCAGAACGTCGTTCCAGGACCTCCACCATCATCCCCAGACTTCACAAGATACCCCTCAACCCCCCAAGAGCCAACCAACGCCCACTATTCAGCTGGAAGCAGTCTTTGAGAGAAACGTCGCCCCCATACCCAGTCAACCACAATTTTTTCTTTTTTTAAAAAATAAAAGAGTCGGGAATGAAGGGTTCACAACACGCCTCCCCCCAACCCAACGGTAGCATTTACCAGGCGGACAATTCCGCCTAGCCAATTCCGGTCAGGCCGGACACCTCCGCCTAGCAAGTTCCGGCCAAGGCATCTCGCGTGACCAGAATCCGTGACGTTACATGGCTACGTAAGCGTCCAACGTGACCATGTGATCTACGCACATGCGTGGAGTAGTGACGTGACCTGGCCACGCCCCCAGCCGGTTTTTAAAGCGGAGCGCCATATTCCTGGCCCTCTTCTCCTCTTCCTCTTCTCCACGCACGTGTCTCTCCCACAGGCCTGCACTCTCTATCCCTGTATCTCTAATAAACTCTTATAAGCAGAAAAAAAAAAAAAGTTTTGGTTTAGAAAGGGCTTGAGGCAGCTAAGACTGCTGTGGTCACCTTGGACCTACTTCAAAAGAGAAAAGCCATTTATATCATCCTCTACTCCCATACTGGGAGGTGTAACAGCTATGGAGATTGCTGTAAGCCATTAATAGTTATTTTTTTATATATTAAGAAGGGGGGACCTGTGGAAGCCCGTTCTGGGATTCCTCGTGGCTTTACCCAGCAGGTCCGAATAGAGGATGATCAGGACCACGGGCCTGAGTGCAGGTGTCTGAGATGGCCTGCACTTGGCTGTGCTGGGGAGAGGAGGTCTTTTGCTCCACCCCCTTGGCGTCTCTATAAAAACCCTGGGCCAGAGACAGTCGGGGCCGTTGCAATAGGTTCCAGGCCCTCTCGAGGCTATCCTTTATTTTCTATCTGTTTATCTCCACAAGATTCTCCGCTATAAATCCTTCTATCTAATATTTCCTGCTGATCGCACTCAAGAAAACTCTGGGAAGCTGTGGGGGTGGTGGGTAAACGCCTCACAGGGATGGTATCCTCCCCCCATCACAAGCAGGACCTCTTTACCTCTACAAAATCCTTAGCCTCAAGACCAACACCTCCTGCTTACTCTTGTCATGTATACCTTTCTGCCTTGCCATCTTACTTCCTGGGATTAAAGAAATGTGTGCTTGCCAGAAAAAGTCATGAGATCTCAAGTGCTGGGATTAAAGGTGTGTGCCATTATGCCTTGCTCAGTTCCCCAGTGTAGCCTTGAACTCAAGGAGGTCCAGAATCTCTGTCACCCAAATGATAAGATTAAGATAGTGGGCCATGACTATCTTGCCCCTATGTCGAATCAAGTGGATGGAAGTTACCCCTGATCCCCAGATAAGTTTTATTGGAGTGCACAATATGTCACCAAAGTGTTGCATGTTTAATCAACAGTAATTTATTTGTGATTCTATTGTGGTGAACACTGAAGTTGTACTTTGGCTATTGTGATGAACACTTTATTCATAGGTGTTATACATATGTATATGGGCATATTTGTGTTAGAGTGAGGACAGAGAAGGATGTAAGATGTCCTGCTCTATTACACACCAGTTTATTCCCTTGATAAAGGGTCTCTGACTGAACCTGGAACTCCATTTTAGCTGGGGGCCTAACCACCATGATCCAAGGACATGCTTGAATCCAACTCTCAAAGCTGGGGTAAAAGGCATGAGCTGCCTTGCCTGGCTTTCACAGGGGTGCTGAGGATTTGAACTCGGATATCTGTGTCTGTGGTGGTATTGTGTTCCCCAAAATATTGTGTACTCTAATAAATTTATCTGGGGTCAGAGAAAAGACAGCCACTAGATACAAAGGCTAGAAAATGGTGGCACTCACACCTTTAATCCTAGCATTCCAGAGATAGAAATCCCTCTGGATCTCTGTGAGTTCAAGGCCACATTGGAAATAGCCAAGCATGGTGACACACGCCTTTAATCCCAGAAAGCCAGCCTTTAATCCCAGGGAGTGGTGGTAGAAAGCAAAAAGATATATAAGGACCAGAAACTAGAAGATTTTGGCTGATTAAGCATTGAGGCTTTTGAGCAGTAATTCAGCTGAGACCCATTCCGGATGAGGACTCAGAGGCCTCCAGTCTGAGGAAACAGGACCAGCTGAGGATACAGTGAGGTGAGATAGCTGTGGCTTGTTCTGTCTCTCTGATCTACCAGCATGGACCCCGATAACTCGCCTCGGGTTTGATTTTATTAATAAGAACTTTTAAGATTCCTGCTGAAAGTGTCTGCGCAGCAAATGCTCTTACTCACTGAGCCATCTCCCCAAGCACTGCTATGAACATTTTTCCCCCCTAAGACTATTCTAATACAGGTCTTTTGGTGAATAAAAGTATAGATTTCTAGCATGCAGATACCTACAAATGACATTACTGAGTCATCCAGTGTGTGGACATGCTTAGCTTTCTTAGATCTTGCTAGTTTACTAAAGTGATTGTGCCGATTTGTACTGCTTCTGCTAAACATTAGAATTTGAATGTGCTTCATTCTTGTGAGAAAGGTATAACCCAAGCTGCCCTGGAATTTCCCAATTTTTTCCCCAGTCACTGGAGTACTAGGATGACAGCTGTGCACTGCCACACACAAGCAGTCTATTTAGTTTTAATGCCAATAGTCCATGATTCTCCTGGTGTTCTCCAGAACATGTAACACAAATCTTAAATGGTCTTATTAATAGACAAAACGCAGAGACAGATACTGGTATAAAAGCTGAAAGATCAGAGAAACAGAACAAGCCATGGCCAGCTCCTGAGGCAATCCTTTTCCATGAATCCTCAGACTGAAAGCCTCTGAGTCCTCACCCCTGAGGGTCTCAGTGGAACTGCTCTTTAGTTCCTGCCCCCTCATGCCATTTATACCTTTCTGTGCCCTGCCATCTTTCTTCCTCTCTCTGCCCAGCTACACCACTTCCTCTTTCTGACCAGCTCTATCACTTCCTGTCTGTCTGTACTGACCTCCAGACCTCTATGGTTAACTAGTATTGGGATTAAAGACCTGTGCCACCCCACCTGGCTCTGTTCCCTCCCAGTGGGGCCTGGAACTCACAGAGATCTGGATGAATCTCTGCCTCCCGAATGCTAGGATTAAAGGCATGCGCTACCTACCACTGCCTGACCACTGTGTTTAATATAGTGGCTGGCTTTTTTCCTTTGATGGATCCCCAGGCAAGTTTTACTTGTTAGAGCACAAAGAAAACACCACCAACAAGAACCCTGGCACAAAAGGGACCAGACAGAGAACTACTGATCAGGTTCAGGTTTTGCACTCCGGGACTGAGGACAGAAAATTGAAGGTTGTTGTTTTGTTTGTGTGTTTGTTTGCTTGTCGTTCTTTTAAGTTTTGCCGTACACTTTTTTTTTAATTAAGAAATTTTCTATTCACTTTGCATACCAATCACAGATCCCTCCTCTTCCCTCTCCCCAACCCCAAGCCTCCCCCTACAACCCACCCACTTCCCCACATTTTCCCAATCAAGGTCTCCCCTGGGGAGTCAGCAGAGCCTGGCACACTCCAAGAGCTGAGGCAGGTCCAAGACACTCACCCTCTGCACCAAGGCTGAGCAAGGTGTCACACCCTAGGCGCTGGGCTCCAAAAAGTCCACCCATGCACCAGGGACAGATCCCGATCCCCCTACGTGGGGGCCCCCCAAACAGTTCACACTCAACAACTGCCTCCCGTATCCAGAGGGCCTAGTCTAGTTCTATGTGGGATGCACAGCTATTAGCGACAGATCATGGGTTTCCACGAATGTGGCTGGTCACCTCTGCACATTTTCCCCTGGACATCGCCTGCCCACAGAACGCCCTCCCCCCCCCCCACACCTCTCTCCTTGATCAGATGCCCAGAGTTCAGCCTGGCCCCCGTGTAGATGTAACCAACCGTCTTATTAAATAAGAAACACAGAAACAATGTAAAAAAGAAAGCCAAGAAGTCAGAACTCAGAGCTAAACTCTCACCCTTCCTTCTGCTGTCCCAGCTTCCCGAAAGAGAGCTATATCCTGTCTGTACGTCTTTTTTTTTTATAGTATTATTGTTCTGCCTTCTCATTGGTTGTAAACCCAAACACGTGACTGCCTTGTCACTGTCTGAATGTACAGCGCCCTTGTTCTTCAAGGCATATGTCTCCAATGCTGGCTGTATCCCTGAACACACAGAGATCTATGGGATTAAAGGCGTGTGTCACCACCGCCACACTCTGTCTATGGCTCTAATAGCTCTGACCCCCGGGCAACTTTATTTATTAACATACAATCAAAATCACATTTCAGTACAATTAGAATACCACCACACCCCCCGGCCATGGATCTCTGCATCTGCTTCCATCAGTCACTGTATGAAGGCTCTGTGATGAGAGCTAGGGTATTCACTAGACAGTCGCCCGAGTAGACCAGTCAGAAAGGTGGTGCTAGCATGACTGGATGTCAACATGCAGAAGACTGCAAATAGATCCATATCTGTCACCATGCATAAAACTCAAATCCAAGGGGATCAAAGACCTCAACATAAATCCAGTTACACTGACCTTGATAGAAGAGAAAGTTGGAAGTGGTCTTGAACACATGGGCACAGAAGACCACTTCCTAAACATGACACCAAGGAGCACAAATACTGAGAGCACTTTTTGTCATTTAATCGTATTATTATAATTTTTAACAACAAATGAGGTAACAATACAGTAAGCAATCCATAAAAACACTAATGTCCTGGGATTACATCTTCTGTGGATCACATGGGGCCAGTGGAGAAGAAAGGCCTGACAGAGGGATTGACAGTGCCAGGAGCATATTTGTGTATGAGAGAACTCTTGGCAACGTTCAGGAAAGTTAAGCTACCCTCCTCACAATCGAGGAACACACCAATCCGACCCAGTGGTCTCTCTATATAGTGCTGGAATACTGGGCATGTGGTGAGGAGACTGTGATGATCACCCTCCTTCACACACACCAGAAGAAAGGCACCCTCAGATTCACTGAGCTGGTTTCTGTTGCTTATCCAGGAATCCTTACAGGCCCCCACAGCCCAGTCCGAGGAGAAATTGTTCAAATCCACCTCCCAGTAATATTTACCTTTGGTGAAGCAGTCTGATCCCCGGGCAACCAAATAGGATCTAGCAGAATCCACAGATCTATCCTCACCGTGAGGTCTGAAGCTGCGTCTTCTCATGACATTGAAGAGCTGCTTCACATTGTTAGGGCATATCCTTGTAAATTTAAAGACAAAGTTGAATCGGAAGTGGCTGTAGCTTTCAGTCAGTCCACTGATGGGTAGAGAGCTGAGCTCTAGATTCAGAGTCTGGGGCATGCTCAGCTGCTGCTGCATTGACTCACTCCTCCTGAACATGTCATCCAAACCCTGGAGCAGTAGCTCATGTGGCTCCTGGGACATTGCCATCAGCTCCTGATACATTTCTCTTAGCTGTTGGCTCCTTTGGACCATCATGGCTTCCCTTCTCCTGAGATTCTCTAAAACACGTTGGCCTTCATTTTGCATAGACTCAATATGTTGCTCTTCCTCTTGACCCCGGACAGGACACAGTCTCCTGTACTCTGCTCTGACCATTTGCTCCCGCAGTGTCAAGTAGTCCGTCCACAGAGTTGTCCTTCTGTTCTCTGCCTCTATATTCCCTTTATTTTCTTGGATCTTCTCCCACAAAGATGCCATTTGCTGTAAAAGTCTTTCCATTTGCTCCTCAGCAGCTACTTCGATGGGACCGTGTTGGTGACCTCTGTGCTCATGGGAGTCAGAGCAGAGTTGACAGAGGTAGCTCCTGTTCTCAACACAGAAGATCCTCTTTGTCTCCTTGTGGGTCACACATTTATGCTCCTCAGAGCTCAGGTACTTCATGAGGCTGGCTTGTCTGGCAATGGACACCAGCTTCTTCAGAACAGTGTTGCTTCTGAAGTCCTTCTGCTCGGATGGTTCCCTACACATAGGGCAATGGACAGGAAGCTGGATGTCTTCCCAAGAAAGGTGGAGGCAGGCTTGACAGAAGCTGTGGCCACAGCTTATGGTGACTGGGTCTGTAAGGCAGTTGAGGCAGATGAAGCAGGTGAGTTCTTCCCGGAAGGCTTGTGACATGTCTGACTCCATTTCTCCACAACTTGTCTCTGGGCTCAGCAATCTTGACTCAGGACAGAATAATATTAGTTCAGCTCTGGGGTCCAATCCTCAAGGTGTAGGTGTGGGTAGATCTAGCAGTCTCTGGAGCCAGAATGTTTGGAAACACACTCTGTCAGGACTGGTGAAGAGTGAACCTGGCTGGCTCTTGGGGTGTCCTGTTATAGTCTCCAGAGACCACGCCCACTTCTTCCCAAGTCGCTTTCCATCGGTGAGTTCTAAATGGATGGAAGACTGAATTAACTGTGAGGCCAAGTTCCACAAGCAAATCTCCACAAGGTTTCCCTAGTCACTGCTTAGCTGGGTGTGGTAGCTCACACCTTTAATCCGAGAACCCTAGGGAATGGCCTGCTGAATTGGGAGGAGGTTTAGTTCAAGGCCTGCCTAGCCTATACAGTGAGAACTTGTGTAAAAAAAAAAAAAAAAAATGAGTAATTTTGCTACAATATTATACTGTTTCTAAATATTTTGTGGTGTGCTTATATTTTTGCTTTTCCTTTTACAATTTAACAGATAATGATATCAATCTGTGATTCTAGCAAATGTCGACATGAAAAGATTCTTACTAGTTCTTTGATAATTTTGGTCAACTTATTTTTATCATATTCACTTCAACTACAACTTCTTTGAGATTCATCCTCTTTCTCTACCCACTGTTAGAACTCTCTGTTCTATTCTTTTTTCTTTTTTTTAAAAATACATGTTTGGGAAGCCGGGTGGTGGTGGCTCATGCCTTTAATCCCAGCACTCTGGAGGTAGAGGCAGGCTGATCTCTGAGAGGTCCAGGCCAGCCTGCTCTACAGAGTAAGTTCCAAGACAAGCTCCAAAGCTACACAGAGAAGCCCTGTCTCAAAAACAAAAGACAAAATGAAAACAAACAACAACAACTAAAAAAAAAAACAAAACAAAAAAACACCATGTAGAATGAAGTAAAACCCAAGAGGCTGAGATGTTTCTCTCCTGAGGGAAATTTCTTGATTGAATATCATTTGAAGTAGGAAAGCTCCACCTAAACTCACACATTTTGAGGTGTGAGAATACATCTACATCTTATCTGCATCTTCTGGTGGCAGCCTCTATGAAGGATAGAAGGAAACTCTTTCATCTTTTCTCTTTGTCCTCTTGCCCTGCTCTCACTGGCCAGTTCATCCCTTCACTGGTATAAGAGCCTTTTTTGGGGTTGGGGATTCCAAAGTACACTGAAGACCGGCTGAGACATCCAGCCTTGCAGACTGAACAAATGCTCTCTCTCTCTCTGTCTCTCTATGTCTCTCTCTGTCTCTGTCTCTGTCTCTCTCTCTGTCTCTCTTTCTCGCCCCCACACACATTGTCTGTATGTGTGTGCCTGAGTATTCATTTAGTTCTGTTACTCTAGATTCAGAGTGGTTACCACACTTATCTCTTGGGTTTTAGTTAATTCCACATGTGGTCCAATTGACAACCAGGAATAGCCATCACTGTTCCTTCAAACTTTCCCACATCCATATCAACATATTCATTGTTCTACTCTGTCTATGTAACCATTTCTATGAGAGGCTGCTTCACAGCAGATTTCCCAGTATTCTGGCTCTTACTATCTTTTCTGACACCTCTTCAATATATTCCTAGAGCCATTGCAAATACTGTGAATATAACAGCAAGGGAAACATAAAATTAGGAAAAAAATCCTTTATTCATTGAAGTAGTTTCCTGCCTTCAGATAGAGACTCTAAGAAAGAAAGGGTGGGGATGGGTGAATAGACAGCTCCACTCTCTTGTTTGGATTCTACGTTGTTGTCCAGAATTCTTCAGCTGGATCAATCTCTAGTTGTTCATATGGCGGTTTATATGATACTGTCCCTTTATGTAACACAAACCTTACAAAGTCTTATTAACAGAAAACCCGGAGCTGGACATTGGGGTCAAAACTGAAAGATCGGAGAAGCAGAGCAAGCCGACTAAAATTCTAACCTCTTTGAAATCTTCAGTCTCAAGACAGTGAGTTCCTGTTTCCTCACGCCTTAAAGAACTTTTTCTGCCCTGCCATCTTACTTCCTGGGATTAAAGATGTGTGTGCTTCCCAAGCCAAGGCATGCAATCTCAAGTGTTGGGATTAAAGGTGTGTGCCATCTCGCCCAGCTCCGCTCCGTTCTCAATGTGGCCTTGAACTCACAGGGATCTCTGTTTGCAGAATGATAGGATTAAGGGTGTGTGCCATCACTATCTAGGCCCTATGTCTAATAAAGTGGCTGGCTCTGTTCTCTAATCCCCAGATAAATTTTGTTGGGGTGCAATATATACCACCACAGTGTCCCATGTTTAATCAGCTGTCACTTAGTTCTCATTCTACTGATGATGAGCACTGGAGTTGAACTTTGGCTATTTTGATGAACACTTTATTTGTATGTACGGTACATATGGGCATGGGTAAATGTGTGCTTGGGTGAGGCCAGAGAAGGATTTCAGATATCCTGCTCTATTACACACCAGTTTATTCCCTTGATAAGGGGTCTCTCGCTGAACCTGAAACTCCATTTTAGCTGGGGGCCTAACCAGCATGATCCAAGGACATGCTTGTATCCAACTCTCAAAGCTGGGGTAAAAGGCATGAGCTGCCTTGCCTGGCTTTCACAGGGGTGCTGAGGATTTGAACTTGGATACCTGTGTCTGCTCAGCAAATGCTCTTACTCACTGAGCCATCTCCCCAAGCACTGCTATGAACATTTTCCCCCCTACGACTATTCTAATACAGGTCTCTTGGTGAATAAAAGTTTAGATTTCTTGCATGCAGATTCCTACAAATGACATTACTGAGTCATCCAGTGTGTGGACATGTTTAGCTTTCTTAGATCTTGCTAGTTTACTAAAGTGATTGTGCCGATTTGTACTGCTTCTGCTAAACATTATAATTTTTATGTGCTTAATTCTTATGAGAAAGGTATAAGCCATGCTGCCTTTGAATTTCCCAATTTTTTTTTCTCAGTCACTGGAGTACTAGGATGACAGCTGTGCACTGCCACACTCAAGCAGTCTATCCAGCCATTCGGTGTGAACAAATTTTCTATATCCCTCCCTCGTTCCTCCTGTCCCTCTCCCCCTTCTTCCCTCCCCTTTCTGCTCTTCCACTTCCCCATCTCTCTGTATATGTGTACCTGAGTATTCATTTAGTTCTGTTAATCTAGATTCAGAATGGTTCCCACACATATCACTTTAGTTTTAGTTAATTCCACATGTGGTCAAATTGACAACCAGGAATAGGCCTCACTATTCCTTCAATTTTTCCCACATCCATATCAACATATTCATTGTTCTACTCTAGTCTATGTAACCATTTCTGTGAGAGGCTGCTTCACAGCAGATTTTCTAGTATTTTGGCTCTTAGTATCTTTCTGACAACTCTTCTACAATATATCTGCTGCCAGTGATGCAGAAGCTAGGATATAGATGCATCTGATGGTGTTTAGATCTATGGGATCTCTTTAGTTTTGCAATCTCCATTGTAGTAGTCTGTGAGGATCTGCCTATATGGTTTATTACTTCTTTTTTATTTCTTCATTTTTTTTTTTTTTTTTTTTTTGGTTTTTCGAGACAGGGTTTCTCTGTGTAGCTTTGCGCCTTTGCTGGAGCTCACTTGGTAGCCCAGGCTTGCCTCGAACTCACAGAGATCCGCCTGGCTCTGCCTCCCGAGTGCTGGGATTAAAGGCGTGCGCCACCAATGCCCGGCTTATTTCTTCATTTTTTTAATTAATTATTTTTTCATTTTACTTATCAATAACAGTTCCCCCTGTCTCCTCTTCTCTCACTTCTCCCCACCTCCATTCACTCCACAGTGATAGTAGGGCCTCTCTTGGGGAGTCAACAAAGTCTGACACACCATATTGAAGCTGGACCTAGTCTTTTCTCCCTGCACCAAGGTTGACCAAGGCATCCCACCATAGGAAATGGGCTCTAAAATCATCCAGTTCACGCACCCAGGATAAATCCTGGTCCCACTGCCAAGGGCCCCACAACCAGATCAAGCCATGAAACTGTCACCCAAATTCAGAGGTCCTACTTTGTTCCCATGCAGGTCCCCCAATCCAGAGACTCCCACTAGCTCAGGTCAGTTGTTTCTGTGGGTTTTCCCATTCATTATCTTGACCCCTTTGCTCATATAATCCTTCCCCCTTCACTTCAACTGGACTCTAGCAGCTCAGCCCATTACTTAGCTGTGGATCTCTGCAACTACTTCCATCATTTACTGGATGAAGGCTCTATGATGACAATTAAGGTATTCACCAATCTGATTACAGGGGAAGGCCAGTTCAGGCACCCTCTCCACTATTGCTTGGATTCGTATCTGGGGTCATCCTTGTGGATTCCTGGAAATTTCCTTAGCATCAGGTTCTCCCTTACCCCATAATGGCTCCCTCTATCAATGAAAGGACCAAGCAGATGCCATAACAGGCTGCTCAGTCTTCTCTCAGAGATCAGGCCTCAATTTCAGCTTCCTGAGACTTGAGCAAGCAGTTTCTGGAAGGGCCATGAACAAAAGACATAGTCCTTGCAGTAGCTCCCTTTCTGCACATACTCTGACTGCTCAAGGTTCAGTCAATTATTTACTGTCTGGGACCCCTCACCAACTTAGAGCTATATGCATGGGTCAATGTGAACGTGCAAGGCCAGCCAACCCCCATGGCAGCTCAAGGACAGAGCCTGGGACTTGTCCAGGCCTGCCCCAAAATGATAACTGTAACTTCCAACCAGTAAATTCAAAGGTTACATGCCCTCACCCAATTATATGATGCAAAGGTTTGTACCACCCTGTTTTCCTTTAAAAACCCCTCATCCTGAGAGCTCAGGGCCGTCCTCATTCACCTGCCTAGCCAGTGTGTTGAACACAAACCCGGGCTTGCTTGTTTTAATAAACCCCTATGTGTTTTGCATCAGAAATTGGCTCTGTGGTGGTCGTCCTTGGGGGTCTCGAGACACAGACACAACATCAAGATATCTCTTTCCTTGCTTTCCCTCTCTGTCTCTTCCCCAATTCAACCATCCCATTTCCTCATGTTCTCCTTCCTCTTTCTTTTCCCCTTTCTAATTTACTTGGGAAATTTTACCTATTTTCTTTTCCTAGACTGATCCATGCATGTCCCTCTTCGGGTCCTCCTTGTTACCTAGCTTCTCTGAGATTGTGGATTATAGCCTGGTTATCCTTTGCTTTACATCTAATATCCACTATAAGTTTGTTTTTCTGGTTCTGGGTTACCTCACTCAGGATGTTTTTTTTTTTCTTGTTCCAGCCATTTGCCTGCAAATTTCATGATGTCATTATTTTTTTTTTTTTTTTTTTACTGCTGAGTAATACTACATTGTATAAATGTACCACATTTTCACTATCCATTCTTTGGTTGAGTGGCATCTAGGTTGTTTTCAGGTTCTGACTATTATTCATTTGTAAGTTACGCCACTAAATAAACCTCCCTTTTAACTATGTGGAGTGGCCTTAATAATTTCAGCAATAGTGATTCTCACAGCAAATGTTGTTAATTGTGCTGAAATTCTCCACTCTCAGAAACTTTAACAAGAATCTGGGGTAAATGGCTCTTTTCACTTTTCATGTATACTTTTTTTATCCTGCTTCAGTACTTACAGTCTTTTATATGAAGAAGTAGATTCCCTGGACATTAAAGAGAGTCATTGCCCCAACAAATTGTGAATGGAAGTCTGGAAAGTAGATTTGTAATGCATATCATTGCTGAAAAAGGATGCACTCTGGATAATCCTGACCCCAAAATGTACTGTTAATCCCACTCAGTGAGAATAAGGCTATTACCACAATTTTTGAGCCAAATTTGAAGCCATCTTTATTAAGCACTGACCAGGAGTATAGATACTGGCCAGGTCCATTCCCAGGATTCCCAGAGAATGACCACGAATTACATCAGCCTGGTCCTTAAGGCAAAATCCACAAAGCTATGTACTTCCTGCCTTCATCCAATCAGGGATAAGCATACATCCTGATTTAATTCTTGCCTTCATACTTCCTACCTATACCTACACCCTATGCAGTTAGTGCAACCAACCTTGTTTACAGAAGTGATACACGTGGTTTGTTATCTTAAATGAACAATAGCCCCCAGCGTTTTAGGAAGTTACCTGTCCTTGGGCAAGTGGGGCTTATAGGTTAGAGGCATTTTTGTTTTAAGCACAGTAATCTAAACTTAAAACATAACTTTAGCTCTCACAGTACGTCATCCTCAAAGATCTATATCTCATCCTGGGCATTCCATTCATAATAATGCAATGACTAAAAGGACCTAGGAGATTTGTCTTTCTGGATCTGGGCTGCTTACTCAGTATATCTTTCAGTTTCATCTATTTACACACAAATATAATTTAATTTTTCTTTACAGCTGAATGGAACTCCATTATATATGTGTATTACATTTTCATTATACAGTCATCACTTGAAGGACTCAAAGGATTCGAAGGATCAAGAATGTTAGGATCATAGGAACATACCAATGTATTAGTTATTCAGAGAATGGGGAGGCATGATGCAAGCAGGAGGCATGATGGGAGCAGGCACAGCCAAAAGCACTCTATCTGTCTGTCTGTCTCTGTCTGTCTGTCTCTGTCTCTCTCTCTGTGTGTGTGTGTGTGTGTGTGTGTGTGTGTGTGTGTGTGTGCGTGCACACACTTTGCCTGTATCACATATGTGCAGTGCCCACAGAAGCCAGAAGAGGGCATCAGATCTACCCAAACTTGAACCTAGACCCTCTGAACCTCTGTAAAAGCAATTAGTGCTCTTAACCACTGAGCCATCTCTTCTGCAAGGCTATAATATTTCAGAGCCTACCCCCAGTGACATACTCCTCTAGCAAGGCTGCACTGTCTCCTCAAATAGCACAATCAATGGGGAACCACGTTTTCAACTACTTGAACCTAATGGTGACATTTCTTATTCAAACTACTGCATTCTACTCCCTGGCCACCTCCACTGGATCATGGCTATATCATAATGCAAAATGCATTTACTCAATCTTTAAAAGTCCCAATAGTCTTTAACAATCTTTGTGTGTGTATGTTTGGATTGGGGGTGGTGTTCAAGACAGGTTTTGACTTTGTAATTCTGGCTTTCCTGTAATTCTGACTCTCTCTGCAGACCAGGCTGGCCTGGATCCAGATCTGACTGCTTCTGCCCCTGGGTGCTGGGATTAAAGGTGTGTACCACCACACTCAGCCATCTTTTACAATTTTAACACTGTTTAAAAGCCCAGAGTCCAAAGCCTTCCAAGTAATCTCTAACTCTCACTCCCTGCAAAATAAATAACAAGATTACATACTTCCAATGCTCAGTGGCACACACTATACATTCCATTCCCAAAAAGAGGAATGGGGGCATAGTGAGGAAATGATAGACAAAAAACATCAACTCCTATGGCTAGCTCTATGCCCAGTATCTTGGACTACAGTTTCACAAGTCTTAGATGGCTCCACTGGCCCTTCAGCTGCCTATAACACACCCGGGCTAGTTCTATTTCCTGCATGCAGCTCTCCTTAGTAAATAAACCATGGCTCTGGAATCCCCAGCATCTTGGAGTCTCCACTGTAATGAAGACTTTACCTTTACAGCTTCGTGTAACCGTCTCTCAGAACCTCCTGCCCTCTCCAGGCTTTCATTCAGAAACTCCCCTGCCACATACGGCCTGCCCTCAGTGGCCCTCTGGAATCATAGAGGAGAATCCACAAGCCTCTCGATCTTTTATCTTTCATGTCTCTAAAGCCAATACCATGAGAAGGAGGCTGCCAAGTTTTGCTGCCCCCTTCCACCATATTAGTAGCAGCTCCTGCGTGTTGAAGCAGTCTCTTTCCAGGAGCAAGTGACCCTAAGGCATTTTTATTCCACATGTTGGAAGTTTAGCTGAGAGGGGTCTTCCCCAGGGCCACCTTATTTTTCCAATGAACAGCCTGTTTCTTTGCCAA
Organism: Peromyscus leucopus; assembly: GCF_004664715.2. NCBI lineage: Eukaryota > Metazoa > Chordata > Mammalia > Rodentia > Cricetidae > Peromyscus > Peromyscus leucopus. The sequence continues at coordinate 113,172,557 of NC_051066.1, forward strand.
AATATCATACATGAGTGGCCTTTAGCCCATTTAGTAATATTGGTCCCCTCCAGAGTCTTTTGAACCACACCTTCCACATTACTCTCAACATAACTGTCTGCCAGACTCCTAATGGAATATCCCATTAAGCTCTCCTTGTAGCATTCAACTTCCTTTTTGGCCCAAAGTTCCAAAGCTTCCTACCTTCCTCTGAAACCAACATGGCTAGGTTCTTCATGGCAATAATCTCATGGCTTTTGGTAACAATTTCTGTATGTTTCTTCTTTGTTGTTGTTATAAACAGCATGACCAAAAGCAACTCATGGAAAAAAAGAAGTTTATTTTGGCTAATGATTCTAGAGAGAGAGTCTATAATAGCATGGGTGGCATGCCAGCAGGCAGCCAGAGCAGGAAACAGAAAGAGCCCATCTTTAGTCATACATGTGAAGTGAACTAAAAGTCAGATGAGGTTATGAACTCTCAAAGCCCACTCCCAGGTCATGGAAATGAATGAGTTTTTAATACACCACTTTGCAGAAAGGGATGCCAGCCCAGAGGAAAGTAAAAAGTTGGCTGGTGTGCTTATTTGGTCCAGGACAGTGGTTTTTAAAATCCCTAATCTTGGGAAATTCCTGTCCTTTCCCCGCTGCAGGCCAGTGCTTTAGGGACTCACAATCTTCATGTTTTTCTAGCACAGTCCCCTTCCCAAATTCTCAGGCCTCAAAGCCAGATCTAATGAACATTCCTAGGCTTGAGACAGCCTCTCTTCCTGATTGTGGGCTTAGTCATGTAGCAGATAGCCTGCAATTTTTCAGCTCTGAATTCTGAGACAAGCAGGTGCTAGCCACTAGCCAGGGGAAAGGGGAGTCTAGTGCCTCCTGTTTATCTGTGACTCTTTGATAAGCTTTATGCACTTCCCATACAGAATAGACTCTAACAATTCATTTCTGACACAGTGATGCACTTTCCCCAGCAAGGCTCCACCTCCTAAAGGCTCCAAAACTCTTCCCCACACAATCCCAGCAGTTGACAGGCTGAGGCAGGGGAATTGTGAGTTCAGGTCATCCTAGAGAACATAAAAAGAACCTATCTCAAGCCCCACCCATCTCCCCTGCAATTAACGAAAAATTAATTACATTAATTTTGCAAAGCATAGAAATGTTTGATTAAATCATTTATTTGCCTGGTTAGGTTATTATCACAATAAGACTGTATGCTCATGCAACTCTTTTATGGTAATACATAAGTTAAGTTATTTAAGTTTCATAGAGGTGCTTCTCTTTCGACATTAGTTTAACTCAGACTATGAATCATTTAGAAAAGGGAATGAACAATGGTCTCAAATCATACACATTGATTCATAAAAAAGAGATTGCTTCATGCACACATAAAGGTAACTTCACATTAAACTATGTATTAGTTAATGTGCTCACAGCTGTGACCAAATACTCAACAAAAACCACTTAGGGGAAGAAAGGTTTATTTTGGCTTACAGAGTAACACAGGACACAGTTTCTCATGACAGGGATGGCACAGCAACATGAGTGTAAGGGGAATGGATACATGTCACCCAGTCAGGAAGCAGAGATTGGAGAGGAAGCAAGACCAGGTCCACCCCCAGTGACCCACTTTCCCAAGCAAGGCTCCACTTTCTAAAGATATCACAACCTTCAAAAGCAGCCACACCAATGAGGGACCAAGTGTTTGATCACATGCCCCTAGGGAGAACGTTTCACATTCATAACCTACTGTGTACCATGAAAATGGTGCAGTTGTTTCATGTCAAGTTCTAGCCATTCAGTTGCCAAAGCATAAGTTTTATTCTATGCTTCTCTTGATGTCATTTTTTTTTCTACTTCTGAAATCTATTGTAATCACTTCATTATCTTCAGTTATATCTGTTCTGCCAAATTATGCTCTGAAGGGAAACTAGAAAATACAGATACAAAAATAAAGCTTATGATGTTAGTGAAAACAGGTTGTTGGTGGGCAGTGAGATGACTGAGAAATAAGTAGGTGATCTATCTGCAAATTTTATGTGCAGAGAAAGTTCTATAAACATAAGTATTTATACATTGACACCTTTGTTTATAAGAAGGCTGATAATAGCTCTATAGGGTTTTACAGAAGCGGTAATTAACAGACTGTGGCATTTTCTGTCTCCACAGATGTCTTATTACAGATGTCCTGATTTTAGGCAAACCTAAATATAGGTTCTAATTTTTTCATATAAAATGTATATCCTATTTAATGAATTTAAGATAGAACCTATGTTTAGTACATTTAACTGTCAGGATTTTAAAAATTCAGGCCTAAGTCCATTTAGTCAAGAGGTATGTGGGTGAAAAAAGGAAATAAAAAGGAAGGATCTGACTGTTCCTAGGTAAGGTGGAGGAGGTTTATTGTAGATAAAATCGAGAGCATAGCCAGAAGCAGAGACATCTGGGAGAGTCCAAAATAAACATGACCCTGAGCCGAGCTTTGAGGAGATCAGAGAGGGGAGAGGCAAGAGCCAGGGGAATAAAGGGTAGATAAAGGGGGGGGGTAGGTACCAAAATGGCTAGATTGTATAGAGAGGGGCAGCTGGGAAAGGTAGTCTAGCCCCTGGGCTGGAGAAGTTTAGGGTTGGGGGCAGGGTAGGCCAGCCATACCCTTAACAGGTAGGGACTGAGGGATGCTGGGAGAAAGACCACCAAGTAGGCTTTGATATGTTAAATAGGCACTTGAGTCAGCCTTTTCTCCTGGGTTTGAGACCTAATGCTTTGTCTCTTTTTACTTATTCTTTCCCCATTACCTAATCATTAATATGGGATCCACAACATAGATGTGATACAATGAAGGGCACACATAAGAGTGTCTCTAAATCTTTAGACTACTTTTAGAGTGGCAAAATTAGAACAGAAAAAAAAAAATAAAAGGAAACCTTCCTTGTTACTTCTAGAATTCTATTCTGTATAAAGCATGTCTTTTAGGATAGTATAGAGATACGGTTGATTTTTTTTTTAATCTTGTGACAAATGAAATGAAACAAATACATATTTCTTCCATAATACCTTTATTCGGAGGATAGGAAGGTTTTTAGAAGAACAGAATAATCCTGCTGAGTAAGATGCAAATGTTGAGGGCAATGTATGACTTACTGTAGAGCAAAGCCTCCTAACACTTGTCAGACCAGTGCTACAACCTCACAGCATCTTTAAAACATGTAGAGGATTGCTGTTTTAAGAATTGCTATACTTTTCAAACACTGTCAGCACTTTGGCAGGTAATAGGGACTACTGAGACTGCTAAGGGTGATCTTAAGACAGGCCAGTGCCAGGCCCAAGTGATATCCACATAACCAAAGAGCTTTGAAGACACGGTAAGGCAGATTTATGAAAGCAAAGGGAAGAAGAGAGATAGGTGGGAATAAAATATTCTGCAAGTTTCAAAAAAATAGCCATTCCTTATCCTGTAACAAACCTCAGAGGTAATAAGTAAAGCAAGCTTCACTTTTGCCAAGTTAACTCCTACCCACAGTCACTAATGACTAAGACTACAGGCTTTACCAAAAGCCAAAGTAAAGACATGGACTTTCTCCAGCCTACTGAAACAGAACACTGCAGTGTCTTGGCAGGGCCTGCTTAGACTTTCACAAGGAGGCTTTCACAGTGAAAGGTGGGATGATACACAGTCAAGATTTTGCAGTCATGTCAAGTCTCTATTAGCCGAAGGGGAAATGTCTCTCTGTGTGCATAACTAAAGTCAAGAGTACAGATAGCCCTAATCTCAGGTAATCAATCAATCATGAGGCAAAGGACAGGAGCCTGGGGTGATACTTCTGGAGACTGTATGCTCTTAGACTTGTCACAGGCACATCAGGAAGTAATCCTTAAGACTGATGGAGTTCCTGGACAGAATGGACAGCAGTCTTGCCTAAGTCATAGGGCACAGAGGAGTTATTTGCTCTTCCTTGTGTCATGAGCACAAAATGCCTACAGGATTCCTTGACTGTGATGGTTTCTGACAGCACAGGGCTCCAGTGGGATAACCTGGGGAATTAATTATTTACTGGCCGATGTACCCAGTTTTTGAAGAGCAGAACCAATTTTCATTTGTCATGTTCTACCTTGTCTAATCCTTGATGCACAAAATGTCAGCCAAAACTGTAAAATTCCAAAACTGTAAAAGTCCAAAATGCTCACTTTTTTTTAAGCCAAAATAGTTGCGGTAGTTTGAATGAGAAGTGTTCTCCACAGGCTCAAGCATTTGAACACTTGGTCTTCAGTGGCTGGCAATGTTTGGGGAGTTGGGGAAGCCTTGATAGGAGGAAGAACATCACTGAGGGTAGTCTAGAAAGTTCATCAACTCATTGTTGTGTGATATTTTGTTTGTGTTCTGACAAGTAAAGTTTGCCTGGAGATCAGAGGGCAGAGATAGCCACTAATTAACTATAGAGGCCAGGCAGTGGTGACATACACCTTTAATCCTAGCACTTTCGAGGAGGAAGCAGGAAGATCAGGAGTTCAAGGCCTCCCTGGGCTACATGAGATTGAACCACTCTAAAAGAGAAACAGAGCCAGGTGCTGGTTGGTACACACCTTTAATCCCAGAACTAGGGAGGTGGAGACAGGAATATAAGGTGGGTGGAAACAGGATCTAGCTCCCATGCAGTCTGAAGATTCATAGATGTAAGAAGTTTCTAGTGATTGCTGCTCTGCTTCTCTGATCTTTCAGTTTTCACCCTTGATATCTGACTCCAGGTGTTTATTGTTAAGACTAATTAGGATCATGCTTCGACTCACCCCACTTCCAGTTCACTCTCTTTCTTGATCATGTGATTTTATAGCTGTGGTTTTTTAGCATCCTGCTGTCTTGACTCTACCACCATGACAAACTCCCCTTCTGGAACCCTAAGCCAAAATAAATTCTTCCTTCTATAAGTGGCATTTGTCATGGCATTTTATCAAAGCAACCAAAAGGTAACTAATACAGAAATTGATATTAAGAGATATAAGTAGTCACTATGCTAAGGACCTCCTTAGCACACTGAAACTAAGATATTATCTGGCATTTCTAGAAATCAGGAGCAATAGGTAACAGCTAGATCTCCCAAAGATCCCAATTTCAACTGACAACATCTTGACTGTCCTCCTACCTCCGACTTTACACAGACAAGTAGCTTCAAACAACCTGATGTTATAAAGCTACATCTCTATGTCTGTGTCTGTATACTCACTTTCTTTAGACCATCTCTGACTATAAAACAAGCTGTAAGCAGGTAAAGGTTTAGATTCTGTGGTCTTAAAAAAAAAAAAAAAAAAAAAAAACAGAATGATATTCTAAAAGTAGGAGAGCTTCCAGGAACACTAGTGCCATCTTGAGGCAGGTTAGAATAGGGACAATCTCAGTGACCCTAGACAATTATTTTTTTTTCATAATTTCCTCCCTACTCCTAACTCCTTTCATGTTCCCATCAACCACTCCATTTTTCTTTCATTATTATTTTTACATGCTAATATGTTCCTAAAATTGTATTTCCATGAATTGTAACACATTAATGTAATAAATAAATAAATATATTAAATACAACAGCTGACTCCATTTAATGTTGAGTGTATGGCTATATTTTAGGGATGACCACTCAGTATTGGATAACCAGTTAGGGGGCTCATCCATGGGAAGGATTAATTCTCCCTCTCTCAGCACTCAGTAATTGCCTAGAGCTCTTCATTTAGGGGTGGGGCCCCCTGAGATTTCTTCCAACTACATTGGCATGTCAACTAGTATACGTAATACACTGTTCAGGTCTTGTTTAGGCAGTCATATTATTGAGATGGGTATGACTCCCATGTTGTATCTAGAAGGCGCAATCTCAGAACCTATTTCCTGGTTCTGAAATATTTCTGCCCCCATTGATTCAATGTTCCCTGTGCCTTCAGTATGTTAGGATTCTGTATATGTGCAGCTCAGGGTCCTGTGTCTTATGTCTTACATCATCAGTGGGTGTGGCGTTGGTGACTATGTACCCACCGTGTGGTCACTCAATCCCGCCTTAAAAAGCTAGATGCAGACCCCCACATTCTCTGTGTTCTCTCTCTGCTCCCGCCATCTTCCTTTCTGTCCAGGCCTGGCTCTCCTCCCTCCTACCCTCTCTTTCTTTCTAATAAAACTCTTTATCACTTTGGTAGACGTGGCTGTGGCCTGTGACTTTTCCAGTGGTAACCAGCGCTGCCACCAGTGCCATTTATCATAACCGTCACAGTGTGGAGTTGTATTGTTTATTTATGAATTGGGGCTGGGTGCCTCATGGTCAGTTGTTTTCTGCACTTTGATCAGTTGTGACTTTCTGCAATGGTCTCTGTCTGGGGCAAGGAGGAGCTTCTTGTACGAGAGGTGAGAGCTCCATTTATCTGTGTCTATGTAAGGGTTAATATTTAGAACACAGTTAAGAATGACACTGGTGTAAGGAAGCGGCAGTAGTATGTTCTCCTCTAAGATCCATAACTTCACTAGCCACAAAAAGAGTGGTGGGTTTCCAGCACCAGACATGATTTCCCTCCTGCAGAGTGGACCTCGAGTCAATTAGAATGTGTCAAGTCTGAGAGACTTTGGAGCACTCAGTCCTAAGGGAATAGATTCATGAAAGCTGTTCCCTCAAGGCTTGGGGATCTACGTGGAAGAAGAAATGCAAAGATTGTAAGAGCCACAGCTGATGGATGACTCCAGGGAAACTGTCTTTCAGACACAACAGGAATTATGCACATATGAACTCACAGAGACTGTGGCAGCATGCAGAAGGCCTACACGGGTTCAAGACAGATGAGGTTCCAGCACGGAAAAGAGGAAGTGGACATGAGGTCACCTGCAATTAATAGTCACTGTCCAAGAGGGAAAAAAAGGTCAGTTTTCTCCAATGGTGTGTCACTAGGTATATCAACCACACTCCAGAAAAAGGTCCCATGCTTAGAAGTAGTTGGCCAACACAAAAGGAACCCAATGGTATTTTTGTGGACTTTTTGTTTCATTTTGCTTTGTCTTGGAATTTTTGTATGTGTGTCTTAATGGTCTTTTACTTGTTTTTACTTTTATTTTCGTGGTGCTTTTTAAAAAATGCTTTTCTTTTTATTTCTTGCTTCTGTTTCTTTTTTATTTTTATTTTGAAAGAAAGAGAGAGAAACATAAGTTGGGCAGGCAGAGAGGTGGAGAGAATCCAGTAGAAGTCTGGGGGGGGGCATGATCAAAATATATTGTATGAAAAAATTTTTAAATTAAAAAAAAGCCAGAAACCTAGATGGAACTACAAAGAGATGCCCCAACTGTTTTAATGTGTCAGAAATTACTTCTTTGGAAGAAGAGGCTACCAAGATAACTCTGGAGCAGCCATTGGGGGTTTAGTCTCCATCTGCTTAGGTCAAGCTATCATAGAAGTCAATACTGCTGCATGGCAGAGGAATAGATAACTCGATACCAGGCTACTCCCCTGGACAAGCCTCAGGTTGTCACAAAAAGTTATAATGTTTTAATATTGTCCCATTTGTACCCTTGGACCAGGGAGCTGAATATTCTTGTGAATATCTCTCAAAGTTATATTAGCAGCACTGACATAATAGATCAACACCTATCCATCTGAAGGAAGAATAGTATGCTGATGGCAGGATATGTCTCTAGAGAGTTTGGCTGAGTCACAGGCACCATCACTTGAGACATCTGCCAAAGGGCTGAAATAATCCCCCCGACTGGAATGTTTACCCTGTAATGCCTTTATGCCATTACACACCTAAGCAAACATATGAACGGAAAAGGGGCTGATGAGCACTTCTCTAGGAAATCTATATTCTGCAGCTGCTAGAGACTGCTAATCATCTAGAAAAGGTGATAGCAATATGCTGTAGATAGACATCCATCCACAAAAGGACCACAGTTCAATCTATGAGTGAAATAAAAAGGCTAACAGCTGAAAGTTGAGGCATTGAGAACCCTTTAGCTCCATCCCTGTTTTCTTTCATTGAGGCACTGGAAAGTCCGAGGGATATCCCACAAGAAGAATCTGTTATAAAGGGGGACTGGTGGCTAAAGGAGGAAAACTGATTCTACTAAAATCAGGACAAAGGAAAGCAATCCATACCCCACACAACTCTTTCTGCATGAGTCATAATGTTACTAGGACTGTGGCTCCTTGTCTTTTTACAACCATCAAACAGGTGTGTCAGGCATGTCTCCTTTATGAGGTTAACAGCTAGAGCCAAGAATACAATCGCTGAAGTCCCGTTCAAACAATTCTTAGTGTTTATTCACACCTCTAGTGGATAGACTGAAGCCTTTCCCACTTCCCCTGAGCTGAGGTAGTTAAACTCCTCATATAAATTACTCCCTGGTGTGGTGAGAATGGACCATCTTTTACCTCTCAGTTTACTCAAAAGACTGTGAATGCCATGGGCAAAGGTATTATCTACACTCTGCCTGGAGATCTCAGTCCTCTGAAAAGACAGAAAGGGTCAATCAGACTTTAAAAAGTACATGGCTATGTAGTCTAGGAAACCTTGGGGAAATGGCTCTTCCTGTTACCAGGTGCTTGGGTGAGGAGTTGCCATCTAAGGGTACTACCAAGTTTGTTCTGTGGGACAGACAAAGAATTGTACGTCCTGGCAGATCAAGAGGGCCACAGATGTGAGGAAGCAGCCACCACCCAAGAGTAACAGATATTCTGGGGCTGCCACCAGAGTGAAAGTAACAGTTACAGATTAACACAGGAATGGAGAAGCACCAGCCACAAAGATAAAAAATAATGCAAGTAACAAAAACTACGAACTTTGTTATAACAGATAAACAGTTTCCATCAATGGAATGAGATTGGTGCCAGAGTTGAGACCCTAGGGACATGACACCCTAGGGACTTTGGGTCAGACAATTTATAAGCTAGCAAGGGCCCTCTCACTTCCAGGCTTTCTTTCCTCCTCTCCCTGATTCAACCTGCCCACAGTATTCTCTCTGCCAGCTTTTAGCAGTTTGTAATGCTTGCAATGTTCTCTGGAGACTGGGGAGTGGGTAAGTGAGGGACAACCAGTGGGTTAAGGAGCAGCCCTTCTTAAAGGGCCAGTCCCTGTTTTCTTAATTGGTTCAAGTTCCCCAGACCTTCCTTCATCCCAAGTGCCAATAGTTCTGAAGAAGATCGCAAACACTCTTGTCTTAGTTAGGGTTTCTATTGCTGTGAAGAGACACCATGACCATGGCACCTCTTATAAAGGAAAACATTTCATTGAGTGGCTCATTTACAGTTCAGAGGGTCAGTCCTTTATCATCATGGTGGGGAGCATGACGGCGCTGGAGCTGAGAGAGCTATATCTTGCAGGCAACAGGAAGTGGTTTCAGTATAACACTGAGGGAAGCTTGAGCAAAAGAGACCTCAAAGCCTGCCCCTACAGTGACACACTTCCTCCAATAATACTACAAAGACTCCAACAAAGCTACAACTCCTAATAATGCCACTCCCTTTAGGGGCTATTTTCTTTTAAACCATCACAACTCTATAGGCTAAAGTGAAGATAAACTATTGAATATTGCATAGGAGATTGCATCTTTATAGGTTACTAGCTACCCATGTGCCCATCATTGACTTTGGTAAGTTCCAAAAAAGCCATCCAGGGGTACAGGACCTAAGCAATTCTGGCTCCAGATCCTAACTTACTATCTTTGAAGGACAAATCAGGGGAACAAGTCTCAATAATAACCCAGAAAGAGGGCCTAGGGAAATGACTTAGTGGTTAAGAACACTTGCTGCTCTTGCAGAGGACTTAAGTTCAGGTCCCAGCACCCATATGGAGTCTCACAATTACCTTAAACTCCAGTTTTAGGGAACACGACACCCTCTTCTGGCTGCTGCAGGTACCAGACATGTACATGGTATACATACATACAAGCAGGCAAATAGACACATAAAATAAAAAAAAAATGAAATAAATTAAAAAAAAAACTGGAAAGAAAGATTTCTATTGAAAAATTAACAACTAAATAGAAGGGATAATACACTGGTATGCTGTGTTATTTGATACTATCCTTGGGGAGAGATGAACAAATATCAGCTCACTCCAGATATGGGGCTGACAATAAACCAAAATAATAATACCACCAAGTCCAACTTGTTGAACTAATGAGTTTATTGGGGTTACTTTTAGAAATATGGATAAGGGGTTAATTAGAGGAACATGGGTGACACAAAGGCAGCTATATCAACGGAAGCCTAAACCAGAATGGGGGAGGACACAAAGAAACTGGAATCCTGAAGCTTTCTATCCAATATGTATTCAGGTCAAAATGCAGGCTGAAAATCCTCCTTTCCTTAGCAATCCTTACTACTTATATAACCATGGGGAGGAGAAGATCTCTTGAATCTGGGAAGTTTCAGGGACTTCCTGAAACTTGTGAATTGTTTATTTCCTGAGTCTGAATGAATTTCCTCTAGGATGGGGTGTTTCAATGCAGTGGAAATTGCTGCACAACCCCTGGCCACTCCACCATAGCCTTAAAATTTACAAGGATGGATAATTGGATTTGCATCTCTTGGGTCAAGCCTGCCTCTCTAGGAGCTCCTGTGTCAGAAAAGTCCAGTATAGAAAAAAAAAAAGTACTATGAAGCAGTTCCAAATTTCCAAAATTCCTCTTCTGAAGATACCCTAACCAAACAGATGAGGAATGATTGATCAGACACTTAGAGACAATTTTGATTCTGGGTCATACTTCTCTGAGAATATTTCTTATACTAGATAAGAGCTTGATTACTTATTTTAGGGTGAATTCACTCTTACACATCCAAGAGCTAACCTTAGCTGAACTTTCCTTCTGCTTTTCAACATCCCTAAAAAAAAAAAAATCTTTCTCTTGACTCTTTTATTATTTAACACAGTATTACTGTTCTCCCTCATGTTGCAAATGTTTAAAAAAAAACAAACCCAATGCTTATGGCCTAGTGAAGTCAAACCATTTCTCTTTTAAATCTCACCCATCCTTGCTGCCTGTATTTCTCCACTTGAGGCTGAGGTTATATACAACCACCACTAGCTCAAGAGTGGTCTTTAGGAAACACTTACTTCAAAGCAAACCTGCAGGGCCAGTCTCCCCAGTCCTCTTCTGAATGGTGACTATTGGTCCAGTAATAAAAGCTTCAGTGTATACATAAAGGACGGGGGTGCTAGACCATGAGTGGGAAACTTAAATGCTTATTTTTGTGTATTTCCTGTGGAACATTCTAAAGCTACTTATTTATTAAGGTGTGACTAATCTTAAAGATATCCATAAGAATTCTATTCAAAACTACCTTTATGCCTTGTTTCCTTTCACACCTACCTCCTCTAACTACTCTTTGGAATGAGATCTAGTTTTTACTCTTGCTAGGCAACACCCACCTCCAGGTGAACTCAAGCCCCTTACCTACAAAAATCCACTAAGGGGAGTTGCTCTCCCCTTACTCACTCCAGTTTTGTATCTTTGTAGCCCTTGTGAGATCCACAAAAAATTTTAAAATCCACATTTTTGTATTTGCAAAGACTAGGTAACGAACCTAACCATCAAACCAAAAGATTTCCCTCTTTGAGAGAGGCCCATTTGGTGATTCAGAGATTAACTTTACAAGGTAAGCCTTGGGATTACAACCCTGTCATCTACTGAGATCCAGATTTAGGAATTTATCAGGGTTCCTGGCTTTATGCTGACCTCAGCCTTCTGCTCTTTATTTTTCTTATCTATAAGCAAAACTACCAGATTCTCAAGGACCCTGTTGGATTTGGGGGTGAAAGGCCTATCTAATAGTACCTTCTTTCTGGAAAGGAGCTTGATCTTTCTGATATGGGATACTAGGCATCTTCACCGTCAGGGAGAATGCTGCCTTATTTTTTCCTATATATAAAAATGTGTTTTGTGACTTGCAAGTAAGCATCTGATGGTGCCACTTGGTAAAGCCATGAGTGGATCATTTGGGTCTGGTAGTCTAGCCTGGGAGGAGGCTCACTGGGAATCTAATAGCAGCTATCAACAGAGACCACTGAGGCTGTTAGGGAAATAGCTCGGGGTCTTGCCAACTCCAAGATCAGCCATGTCATTTCAGCTGAACTGGCCAAATCAATTCCAGTGAGGAACTTCAAAACAGAAGGGCCAGTAGGGCGGTGGTGGCACACACTTTAATCCCAGCACTTGGGAGATAGAGGCAGGCAGATCCCAGTGAATTTGATGCCAGCCTGGCCTACAAAGTGAGTTCAGGACAGCCAGGGCTACACAGAGAAACCCTGTCTTGAAAAAATAAATAAATGAATAAATAAATAAATAAATAAATAAACCCCCTCCCAACAGACAAACAAAAAAACAAACAAAACAAAAGGGCCTTAGACTTATTTATTAATTGGCAAGGGGGAGCCTGCATATAATTTAAAGAAAAATGCTATTTTTATGTTGGAATTGGGAGAAGTCCAACAAAATGTCCAAAATACCCTTCAGAGAGCTAATAAGACACCAACCTTGGGTAACACCATCTGGACACTATGTTGGAAAACATGGATCTTGTTTTTCTGTTGTACTTTTTTCTCTGTTGATACTTTTCTGTTCTTAGTTCCTCTTGACTTCAGCCTCCCTCATCTCAATAAGCATATAAAGTTCATTTCTTCCAGGATTCAACAACTCCAAATGGAATTGCCACAAAGCTTCAGGTCAGTTCCATAAAGAGACCCAGAGATCTGGAGGACTCAACTCGATCAACCGGATCAGCTGCCTGATCAGCTTAGCCCCTTCCAAGGGAATTAAAGGCGTTGGTGCACGCCTTTAATCCCAGCACTCTGGAGGCAGAGCCAGGCGGATAGCTATGAGTTTAAGGCCAGCCTGGTCTACAGAGTGAGATTCAGGACAGGCACCAAACCAAAAGAAAAAAAAAGGCATCTAACTCTTCCCTACATCGAATTTTTGAAAAACTACTTCCTTGTAAGAAGTCCAACTTGAGCCAGCATTTGGCAAAAGGACAGTGAGGGCAAGTCTGTTCTTGAAAAAACCTGTTAGGCACAACGGGGCATATACACACTTAAAATTATGGAATGAATGGCCTGCATACACGCACATTCTCTAGTTACAATAACAGCCCACATGTTAATCAAGGGAAGGACCCACCCAGTTTTCACCTCTGGAAATCAGCATCTCTCCCTGTCTAAAGCCATGTGAAAGAATCTCCAAAAGAATGCAAGCTCTGGAGGCAGCTTGCCCCATCATTCTTTTCCCTCCCAGTATGCCTCCTTTTCCTGTTTCTTTCTCTTTTAGACAAACCCTTTTCACTAGCAGCTGATTGTTCATATTTTCTCAAATCTTTGATAAAGTTACCTAGAACCTGTAACTCCAGGTGATCATGAGATCTCTACAGTACTAATCTTTTGCTTCTTTTTTTGCCATCACACATTTATGGAAGTCAGAGGACAATGTATAGAAATCTGTTCTTCCCTTCCACAATGTGAGATCCAGGAAAACCCAGGTTACCAGGCATGGCAGCAAGTGCCTGTACTGCTAAGCTATTTCGCAGGTGTTTCCGGTCAAAGAGGGTGTTATTTGTCTTTAGCCAAAAGTTTAAGATAGGAAAAGAGACTGTATTAGCTAGGGTTTCTATTGCTGTGATGAAACACCATGACCAAAATTAACTTGAGGATTTATTTGGCTTACATTTCATGATCACAATCCATCATTGAGGGCAGGAACTCAAGGCAGGTTCAGAACTTGGAGCCAGAAACTCCAGTGGAGGAATGCTGCTTACCAGCTTGCTCTTCATGGCTTGCTTTCTTATACCATCCAGGACCACCTGCCTAGGGATAGCACCTCCCACAATGGGCTGGGCCCCCCCTGCCATAACAATCACTAATCAAAAAAATGTACCACAGGCTTACCTATAGGCAATGTTATGGTATGGAGTCATTTTCTCAATTGAGGTTCCCTTCTCTCAGATGACTCCAGCTTATGTCAAGCTGACAAAAAGCTAGCAAGCCCAGAGGCAGACATGGCATGAAAACAGATGTAAGGATTCTTCCTCTTATTCCTGTCAGCCTATTAAACATCTATAGGCCAATTCAAGAGGTAGTTTTCTTCAGCAAAACCTTCAAGGCCTTGAATAGGAATCTAGACAACTGTGATTGCAACCCACACAACAGTCTTCTGCAACAAAGCAAGCAGGGATAAACAATGTGTGTGCCACACGTGCAGCCTCATAGAAAATGACTCAATTCTAACTTAACTAAGAACATGTGAAGCTAGAGAGCTTATTTAGGTTTTCCTTGGTAACGCATCCTCTTCTGCTCAGCTCATTGGAACACTCATCATATCTTATGAAATGAAATGTTTTCTGGTTCTAGAATTGAAAAGTCCAGTTAAGACCCTTCAATAAAATTATCACAATTTTTTCCTTTGATGGAGTGTAGAACGTTTAAGTGGCATTTATTTCATCCAGCAGAGGAAAGCAAGAAAAGAGTTGAACTTCAACTTAGACAACAATCAAATGAATCTTACAAGTATAATGTCAAGGAAAGACGCACAACCAAAGGTAAAAACTAAAAACAGATAAAATGTACCCATGGTCTTCATTTAGATGATGGCCACTCTAGAGGTGGATCACAGAAAAGCCTTCTGAGGTGCTGGCTAGGTTCTGTTTCTTCATCTAGGCTTACAGAGTATGTAACCTTTGTGATAAGTTATGAAAAGGGAAAAAACAAACAAAGATAAAAAAAGCCCCAAACCAAACTTTTCTCCTACTGTCCCTGAAAAGGTGCTACACAACCCAACTTCCTGGAACTCATCTTCCTCTGCCTTGGTCTCCCGTGCTAGAATTGCCAGTGTAGGATGCCACTTAGCTTGGCTTGCTAAATTCTCCCTACATTTCTGACAGTAAAATTTCAGGTTTCACATACCCAGAACCTCTCCATTTCTTTACAAACACCAACTGAGTATTTACAAAGTACCAACAGTGTAATTGTGATTCTAACTGCACAGAGTCAGCACAGCCCTCACAGGATCCCATATAAGGCCTCCGAGACTACCCCTCACTTAAGTCCAAGTTGACACATGTACTTTTGAACCAACTGGCTATAGATGAGAGGTTCCCATGATCACTTCCTCAGGTTCTCTGATTTGTTAAAATGGTGCACATGGCCCAGCAATCATAGACTTTTAAATTTATGATGAAGGGTATTACTAAGGATAGATAGGAATAGATGGGTAAAGAGACACACAGAACAAGGTTCAGGAAGAGTATGGAGTTTCCATGCCTTTCTAGGTATAGCACCTCCCAGCATGTCCATATGTTCCCCAACCCCCAAACTCTGAACCCCATCATTTTGGGTTTTTATTAAGTTTCTATTTTGTTGGAAAGATTGGTTTCGGTCATCAGGAAGTGGGATTAACCTCTACCTCTCTCTGGAGGTCATGAAGTAGAGCCAAAAGTTGTGCCTAATCACATGATTGGTTCCTCAGGCAATCTCCACCCTGCTGCCCTGAAACCATCCAGGCATCAGTCATCTCTTTAGCAGGCAAGAAGAAACTCTTCCTTATTCCAAAGATTTCAAAGGGCTTAGAAATTCTTGTGTTAGGAACCTGGGAACAAAACCAAATCCTGTAACAAAAGATTCTCTTTTCAGCCTCTCCCTCCCCCCACCCACTTCACCAGGAAATGACAAAAGCTTTAGAAGCCAATTCTTGAACTTCAGGCAGTGACCAAATATGTATTTCTTACTATATTAAGGTCATTTATCAGTTCTCTTGTGGTACATGTACTTCTGTGTCTATATGACATGCATAGGTAAAATTTACCTAGTAAAGAATTTCTGCCATTTTCATTATTTTTTAACTTAACTTATTCTGTGTATTGTGTGTGTATGTTCACGAATGTGTACACATGCCAAGCCACATATAGAGATCTGAAGACAATCAATCTATGGGAGTAGTTCTTTCCTTCCATCATGGGTTCTGAAAATCCAAGTCAGGTCATCAGGCTCGGATGACAAGCATTTTTACCCAGAAAGTCATCTCACCTGCCCCCTCCCTGTCTAAATTTTTTAAGAATGACTAAATTTCTGAAGAGCTTTAAAGTTTCTATTCAGATAAATATCTGAAGAAGTGACTTGCTTTTGAATATTTAACCTGGCTTTGATCTATCACGTCACAGCTTCTAGTCAGTTTTTAAAGGCTAAAACCAAAAGAAAAATTCTCAGGAATAGGCTGAGGAAAAAAGCTGCATGTGTTTCTTGTAAGAGGGCTATGGCCTTCTGGCTCCCATTTTCTTTTCTCGAAGCTGTTATGATCCTTGAGTAAAAGGCCAGTTAAATCATCAGGAGACTCAAGAGATCCTTTTCTTTTCCTTCAGAGAAAAAGCAGCGAGGACACAGAAGGACCCATGTTTCAGGATAACAAAATAAAAAGAGCTCAGGAGATGTCAGGGGATTGGTAACAGGCTACCAGAACAATAGGTCTATCAGAGGGTTGGCCAAAGCCTCCTGAACCACCCATTGCTAATTCATCCATGCAGATGCATTACTATAATGGGAAAAATAAAAAGGAGCCAGCTGTGAACTACTTGGGGGAAATGAATCAGCCCTGAAAATAATTAGCTCACACACAAGATACCATTTCTAGATGCTCCCAAAGCTCGTTATTAGGTCCCAGGTTCCACCTCTCCCCAAACCACCACTATCCAAATCAGTTTGTTGTTGTTGTTGTTGTTTTCTTTTTTCTTTTCCTTATTGCAGTGTCCTGGTTGAAGCTCTGAGCCTGACCCCCAAGGGGCAGGCAATCTGCTTGGAAATCTGGCTTGCTGTGGGAAGAAACCTATTAAATGAGCCTTTCCAGCATGTACCCTTTGTTGTTCATTTGTTTCTGTTTAACTTCTTTCTCCCAGTCCACGTTTCATTCTCTTTTGTTAGCAGTAACCCCCACCTCCCTGTTTGAATTTGCAATCTCCTATCCATGCTGCCCAAGTAGAGAGAGCACTGAAACTGGAAATTTTCTCTTAAATGTAATGCCAAGGCTATCAGACTGCTTGCAATGTCTATTTATCTCACTTACTGAGAATTTTTGTGTCTCACTGTGGAGGTTTAAATGCGTTTGCTATAGAATGCAGTTTTAGCTCCCCCTGGACTTGGAATGTGATGTGCAATGTGTATGCTGAATTACAAACGACAATCCAAAATTTTCACTTCCAAAGCATACCTGGGACTGTGGAGCTGTAATCAACAATTCTTCCTCAAGAGTAGAGATGAATTTGTTTGACTGCTGGAGGGATCTGGGTTAAATTTAAACAATATTCTGAAGGTATAATGAGGTATCCCAGAGGACTATAGGGGAGAAATAGGAAAACTGGTGGTTTAGATACTAGTATAATGACAATCATATTGTAGCAGAACATTGTACCATCGTTCAAACAATAAAGTCATATGGACACTGAAAGCTAGTTGGGACCAAAATGGCCAATGGAAGTGACCTCTAACTGACCTTTGCTTCATTATAATGGCATCTCTCTCTCTATAGCTTTAGACTTGGCAAATGGCCTTTTCTCTTCATTCATCTGATGTCAGGCCACTTTCAAAAATCTTATCTAAAGACAGAAATGTGGTGCAAATCTTACTTCCACTCTTGAAATCCTCACATCTTGCATTCCATCCCCACTCCCACCATAACTCCTGAACAACCCTTTCCTCCATTACAGTTTTCTCATAAAACAAGATATCCAAAATCTCAGCTATGCCTTTCTTTCTTTCTTTTTTTTTTTTAAATGTATGCCTGCGAGTGTTTTGCCTGCATGTATGTCTGGGCAATACTTGCATGCCTGGTGCCTGAGGAGGCCAGAAGACGGTGTCAGAACCCCTGGAACTATAGTTAATACTGGGAGTTGTGAGTTACCATGTGGGTGCTGTGGATTGAACCCAGGCCATCAGGAGACGCAGCCAGTGCTCTTAACAGTTGAGCCATCTCTTCAGGTCCCAGCTCTGCCTTTCTTGAGGAGCCCATACTCACTCATGAGTGTGCACTTTGCCCTTGAACAAATTCCCTCCCAGTTCCTTACTCTGCTCCATTTCTGAATTCTGGTGATGACAAGAATCAGGAAATTGTGGGCCAAGATCTCAGTCTCCTCTATCTGAAACCTCTTCAACCTTCACCCACTGGTAAAAGTCACAAAAGTTAAACATGGATGTTTTCATCCAAAAGGCTGACCTAGAGATAAGAACCAGCATTTAGAGTTCAAACTTAGAAATAAATTTCTAGCTGCCTACAGACCTCTTTCCTTTACACATCACATGATATAGACAAAGAGATAGATGGGGAATGAAATGGAACATATTAGAAAGGAAATGATATAGGAATATTGGGGTGTCTTTGAGACAGCAAAACCTTCCTCGGGGAGCTGGGGTCCTGGAAAACTTGACAGCATCAAAACCACCCAAGGCAATGGCTTTCGGGTTCTTGACTTTTAAATGTGAAGAATTAAGATTTACAGAGCGCAGAGGGTGAGTTTTAGAAAAGTTTATTATATGTTAATAGGTAGGAGCTTAAAAGGAAGGAAGGAAGCGAAGAGGACAGCAGAGTTCCAGTATAAAAGAGAGGGGGTCTCAGCAAATAGGGTACTATCAAGCTGCTAGTCTGGGGTTTTTTAAAGGACTTACGGCAGCAGCTGGGGTGAGGTATGGTCCACCCAGTTGGCCTAAAGGTGTCCAGGTGTCTCCTCTCAGTGTCAGTCACTGGTCATAGTAGCCTTACTTAAGAGTTAAGAAAGAAATGGACAACAGAACTCTTTCCTGGCATTGCAGCCACCAGCAAGGACTTTTTTGGAAACCTGCTTTGGGTCCCTTCCTGACCTGGCCAGTATTTAAGTCCTGTTCTCATCAGAAGCAGAGTAGAATCCCACTGGATTTGGAAGAAAAGAAAAGAGAAAAGATATATGTCATGGCATGAATTCCTTCAGTGCTGGGATCAAACCCAGAGCTTTTCTACTACTGAGCTACTCCCTCAGCTCTTTATGGCAAACTTCTGGTACGCCAATATTGATGTGTCCAAAACCAGTGATCAGAGGCCAGCTTTAGGAGCGAGAGAGCTGGCTCAGAGATATACAAGAATACATACAGTTCTTGAAGAGTTTGATTCCCAGCATCCACATCAGGCAGCTCACAACTGCCTGCAACTCCAGCATCAGGGCATCCAACACTTTTGGACTACACAGGCACCTGCACTCCAGTGCATGCATTAGTTGTACCCCTCCCCCGACAAACACATAGTTAAAAATAATTTTTTTGAATAAATCTTTTCAAAAAGGAAAGAAACTGTTTTCATGAGTACATTTGATATACTTCTCTCAAATGATTGGAAATTTTAGATAATGGTCTGGATGGAGCCTAACTGTCTGTGGGGGCCCACAGAGGCTCCCTAGTAAGGCCTTACTCAAAGTCAGAAAATCTGAACTTGCTTTACCCAGCAGAGCTGTATAATAGGATGATTTGGCCAAGGGTGTGGTTACCAGGTGTTTTGAAGGGTCTACACTTTGATGTACAGTGTGCTTTGATCTTGAAAGGGGGAGGTCTTTTGCCTCTCCCCTTGGTAGTGTATAAAAAGCCAATTAGAATAAATCTTGAGGCAACTGGGTATTGACCTAGGGTCCTCCCGAAGCTATCCCGTGTCTCTGTCTTTCTCTCTCTGCCCATATTTCTATCTAATACTTCCTCACTCCTCTCTCCTTCCACCAAGAACCCTTTGACAGGTCAGAGCTGGACTCCCACAACTGCCTGCCACTGAAAGTCCTCTGTACACAACAATAACAATAATAATAGATATGTCATGCTTGTAAGCCCATTAAGTTCAAAGCCAGTCTGGCTACATAGCAAAATAAGGGAGGAGGATATAAGGAGGTTTTCCAAAGCAAGAACTCATGTGTTAATTTACTTGAACTTTCAAGACTGTGAGCTTCAAGCTTAGGTGCACAGAGCATGGTGCACAGAGAAGATGTGGTAATTAAATCAAATTTCATACCACTACTGAGCTTGTGACTCTAGGAACTTAGTCTCAACACACATGAGATATTTGGGGGAAAACCTCACGTACAAAGCATGACAGCTGGGATTGTGCTTTGTTTTCCTTTTTGGTTATAGTTCCTAAATTTTCTATATTTGCAGCACCATAATGCTTACAATAATTATGAAAATTACATTTTTCTTTATAAAAAAAAAAAAAAAACTATCCATTTCTGGTCAGCTCCATGAGGCAAGGGACTATGAACAAATATTGTGTTTCTTTCTGTTTTTTTTTTTTTTTCCCCTCTAGGACTATTAACTATAGTGCTTGGCAAGCAAAGAGCTCAATTAATTTTTTTTAAAATGAAATCACGATACTTCAAGAAAAAAGCTATAGGAAAAATTAGAATGGTCATTATCACTATTTCCTCTGTGCATATCCTTAACAAATTATCAAACTCCCAAGTCATAGTCTAGCACAGATAATAGTATTCCCTGGTTCTCAGCACACCAGTGTACTTATCTCCTCTTGAACAAAAGGCTTGATCTACATACAGGAGCAGTCTTCAAGGGTTATATAGTATTTATTTACAATGCAAAACACAGGGTGATGATGGGCTAGCAGCATCCAGATTTGAAATTTGTAGATAAGTGGCAAAAAGTTGATAAGGATTATGGGATACAGTTATTGCCAAATATAAACATTTAACAACATAAAAAAAATGAAGGCAACAGATATTCATTGCCTTTTTCTTCAGATTAAGGGAGAGACTTTCTTAGCTGGAATGATCTATTGGGCCTATTCCCCAGAAATTACCAGAAAGAAGACCTCACTGTGACACTTTAACATGCCCTTCTTTTAGATTTTATACACAAAACTCTTCAACAATAGCCTTCATGAATTATGTGATGTCAAACAATTTTTATTTAAGTTACAAGTCATTCAAAGAATGATTCAATAGTATAATATAAAATTTGACGGTTGGTATAGAAATACATTATACTGTATCCCACAATTCCGACTGCTTTACTGGAGGCCAGGCTGGTCCTAGGGACCCCAGGTAAGACACCCTCAATGCCTGCAAACACTCCTTAAAGCCTGCCCAACAGCCCCAGACTGCACCCTCTCTGCTGGGCTCCATATTCCAGCCCACAATTTCAGCAGAAGACCTGCTTTATCTGAGGCCAGACCTGTTCTAGAAACCTGAGGTCAGACTCCACACACTACCTGCTAACACTCCTTAAAACCTGCCAATATCCCCCAGAGCATCCCCTCCCCTAGGCTCCATATTCCAGCCTACAACTTCAGAAGAAGACTTCTGCTTTACTGGAGGCCACGGCATACTCGGAATCCCAGAGACCAAGCAGGTACTCAGTATCCCAGAGACCACACAGGTACTTGAGCCACAGAGGCAAAGTTGGCATCCCAAATCCCAGAGGTCCTGAAGGTTGCAAATACCCTAGCAGAGACACCCTACCAGACCTGAAGACTCACTAGTCACCAGAATCCCTGGCTACTTAGGTCAGAAGACCAGGGAGAAAACAGAAACTAAGGAATCAAACACCCATCAAACAAAGACAAACACAAGAATCTACACCTAGACTATAACCATCCCAAACCCAGATGCCTAAATGTCAGTGTGAGAACACAATCAACAACAGAAAGGGCAATATGGCACCACCAGAGCCAAGCTATCCTACTACAGGAAGAAATGAACATTCCAACGTACCCGAAGCACATGAAAACAATCTTAAGACCAATTTTATGAAGATGATAGAGGTCCTCTGGAAGAGCAACCAGTGGTCTTAACTGCTAAGCCATCCTTCTTGCTCCTCAGTTTTAATCACAACAATGTGCTTATGATTTATTTTTTGCCATTTATTTCTGCCAGAATGAGCTTCTCTGAAATTATTTTAATCAAGAATTCTCATGCCATGTTTTACCATCTGAATTTGGATAATTTTCTTCAAGTATTAGTGAAGTGTTGTCTTCTACTTCTGAGAAGGGTCTTACTATTGTCTAGGCAGACCTCAGGCTTGGCTTAAGCATTGCTCCTGGCTCAACTTCCTGAGTAGCTGAGACTGCAAGAACATGTTGCCTATGTTTAGGCTACATTTCCAGTATTTTCTAGTAAAGATTACATACAAGTTTAGGGAACACAAATGACTTTATTAAAACATCTCAACAAATTTCTATAATAGTTAAAATGAGAGCAACAATGTTACATCAAGAAAGTAGTAAGCGGGGCGGTGGTGGCTCACGCCTTTAATCCCAGCACTTGGGAGGCAGAGACAGGCGGATCTCTGTGAGTTCGAGGCCAGCCTGGGCTACCAAGTGAGTTCCAGGAAAGGCGCAAAGCTACATAGAGAAACCCTGTCTCGAAAAACCAAAAAAAAAAAAAAAAAAAAAAAAAAAAAAAAAAGAAAGTAGTAAGTTTTATGGAAAGTTAAATACGCAAGAACAGTGGCTATGACAAAAAATGAAGACTCCTATCTCGCCAATGGGAAAAGTTCAGGGCCATCCCTTATTGGAGCAGCTTGGAAAGAAAGTAGAAGGACAATTCCAATATTCTTAGGGGACATACATCAAATGTGGGGTGATGGTGATGATTACAAGGGCATCAAGAGTTATTAGTCTATAAATTTCTATTTAACATCCACACCCTTCCTTAAGTAGGTAGGTCTATACTTTTATAAATCATCTGTCCACCTATGCAGAACAGGCCTTCGGGAGAGAACAATATAACCATTTTTTCTTAGACATCTGAACTAGCTTGTTTCATAACATGAACATGCCATTCTATTATGTTAGTTTTTATCTTCAATGACATATGAAAGATCTAAAATCAAATTGGCTGTCTCTACAGCCACCTGTAGGCCACTAAGCTTGGCAGTGAAACAGTCCACAGTCAGGTTGCTGGCTGAGCCCACAGCTGTCTGGGAAAGGCAGGTTTGTGGTGCAAAAGGATGATGAGTGCTTTTCAAGAAAGACCAGCTGAGTCCTTCCTGGCTGTTGTATAAGCCACAGCCACATCGTGACAGCATATCTGGCCAGTGAACAACAGAAGCAAAATCCGATTGACCTGACCAAAAGTGGCCATACTTCATGTCAATGAGGATTTCACCACCATCGTGTTCCAAAGAGCCAGCAACGGACTCCAAAGCCCTGCAAAATGCTTCAGCAGCAATCTGGAGTTCTGCTCGAGAATATCCAACCTCTTTGACAATATCTTCTGCCTCATTATGAACCTAGAGAGGAATAAGACCAGTGAAAACATACAGATCAACTAATATAAAAATGCTTCAGAAAAACATTATCTGAATTTTAAAAAGTTAATTACCAAAGGTTCTTGGGTATTATGATTTGGTCATTGTCTCACAAAACAAAAACTGTTGAAAATTTAAGTAATGTGAGCAGGATGTCTAACTTACCTTGTGTCTGATATAAGCAGCCAAATGTGTTTCTGTACAGCCACCTCCCAATAAAACCCATGGTTCCTTGATTGTTAGCTGCAAGGCATGCATTGCTGTTTGACATGTGAGCTAAGGAAGAAACAAATTAGAATCAGGATCTCACTGTGGTATGTGAACTGTTCCATGCTCTCATAGTAACTTGAACTCAGAGCCCTATTTTTAACTTTCTCTCTGTGTGGCAGGGGAAGGTGCATGCCAGGACACATGAATAGAGGACAGAGGGCAACTTGTGGGAGTCTGATTTTTCTTTCTACTGTGTGGGTTCTAG
Source organism: Peromyscus leucopus (assembly GCF_004664715.2). Classification (NCBI taxonomy): domain Eukaryota; kingdom Metazoa; phylum Chordata; class Mammalia; order Rodentia; family Cricetidae; genus Peromyscus; species Peromyscus leucopus. The sequence continues at coordinate 113,196,260 of NC_051066.1, forward strand.
GAATTGAACCCAAGTCATCCAGATTGGTGGTAGGTGCCCAGGTTTTTCTTTAATCTATAAAGGCTGTTTCTGTGTGTGTGTGTGTGTGTGTGTGTGTGTGTGTGTGTGTGTGTGTGTGTGTGTGTAGGGAGTCTGTGTGCACATGTGCTATGATACAGGTGTAGAGGTTAGAGGACAACTTGTGGGAGTCAGCTTTCTTCTTCCACCACATGACTCCTGGGAATTACAATGGGTCATCAGGCCTGGTATTCAGTACCTTTATGCACTCAGATATCTCCGTAGCACAAAAGGTCCAGATTTTAATTCAGAAAGAACAAAATCTATTTTATCAAAGTAGTAATGTGACTGACTAATAGCATTTCAAATAAAGATTAGAGAATGAAGAGGGACATGTAAGCCACAAGTCTGTTTTCATAAAATTAGATTAATATTTTCTTTCATGTCTACTTTGCTCACAAACATATGGCCTAAAAACATCTTCGATAATGAGGCTTGCTGGTCCTTCCATTAAAATCAAAGTCTAAACAAGTAAGATGTACAAATACCATAAAGTCTGTTTAGAAATGACAGCACCAAGCAATAGTAAGTAAAAAACATGCAAATCTCTGATTTACTAAGGATGAATCTTTAAGCATATATTAATTTTTAAAGTCACAATTCTGTATATTGTCAGTTTGCTTATATAAAACTTGAGAAAACAATAACTCTAAGAAGTGGGCGATTGGGAAATTCACTTTGAGTAAATTATTCATACACATTAGCACAGTACACAACAGTCCAGGCATGTTCAACCTGTGGTGTCTGGGTCATACGCGCCAACCAGGTCATATGCCGCCCAGAATAGCTACGAATGCAGCAGCACGTTTGTAGATGGCAATGTGGTATCATGCCAAGAAGTAGGCAATTCAAGTCATTTCTTAGAAAAACTGCCCATCAAGAACCTTTAGGTTTCTTGTAAAAATCAGAAATGATAAGTGGTACAATACCCTCCAAGTTTACTGTAACAGCCAATTAAATTAGCTTCCTTGAGCCTTTGCCTCTCCTCTTTCCTCCTTTGGTGCTGGGATTGAACCTTTTATGTACCAAGCACACGCTCCACTCTTGAGCTGTATCTCCAGTCCCCATTTCTGTCCCTTTTTGTTTTTACTTTTTATATCACTATGGAAAGTCTGGGAAAATGTGAAAAACTAAAAACACCACAGCCCTCAACCTGCAGCACCTGCCACGAGTTGCTTCACCCCTGCTGTAGGCCCGGGAAGTCCACCTACCTTCAGCTCCTCCCAGGCAGTGTCATTTCGGCCACAGAGGAGCAAGCTGCAGACAGTTGCCTCATTAGGAATAAGATGGAAAAAATGTTTGGAGCCAAGTCTTGCCGAGCACACGTCTTTTATACTTCCGTAAGTAGAAGAAGCTATTGTGTTTAGGGAACCAATAGGCGTCGCTCCTATTTTTGTAAAGTATGGAAAATATAAACCGTATAAGCAAAGATGGAACTCTTAAAATGAATAAATATCAATAAAATTCCTAGCTAGTATAAAATCCCCCACCAAAGCTTATCATTGAAAATATGAAATAAAGAATAAAGAAATAAAATGCATCTTCTTAGATCTCTGAAATTCACATTCTGCTATTTAAATGATATATTCCTGCTGGCCTAGAATTAACCATGTAGACCAAGCTGGTCTTGGACTTGCGGTAATCCTCCCACTTCAGCTTCTTGAATGCTGGGATAACAAATGAACACATGGCTATCTTTGCTTGTTTAGGCTGTTGGTTTATGAACTTTTGTCATTGCTGCTTTTCTATTGTTGTGATAAAATGCTCATCAAAAGGAGAAAGGATCATTCTGGATCGCAGTTCCAGGTCACAGTTCACTACAGTAGAGAAGTCACAGCAGCATGAGTTCAAGCACCTATTCTTACCACACCCACAATCAGGAAACAGAGGGATGTGTGTATACACCCTAGTACTTAGCTTGTCTTCTCAGCTTTATACCGCCTAGGAATTCCTGCCCAGGGAATAATGCCACTTACAGTGGTCAGGTCTTTCTGACTCAATAAATGTAACCAGGCAGACTGGTATTATTTATTCATTTAATTGTGTGTGTATTGCTGGGAATTAAACCCAGAGTCATGCCCAACATGTGCTCTACCACTGAGCTACATTCCCAATCTTACAGACCTATCTGAAAATCTGTTAAAACCTATTTTATACTCTCAGAAAAAGGCACACAAAAAATTGCATGTATTTTTAGGAAGTCTAGGATTCCTGAAAGCCTACTTAGAGATCAAAAACACCACATTAAGAACCTCATTAATTTTGAAAAAGCGTGAGTAATGTCTTTTTTAAAAAATTCATTTGTTTCTTTAGGAGAGCTACATAGGGGATACACATACACACACACACACACACACACACACACACGCACACACACACTTTGCCTGGGAGCCTTTAAAAAAATATAACTGGGCATGCAAGTGCCAAAATAAAGAATATAACATACTTACTTCACTATATTATTCATTTATTTGTTTATTCCCCTACTATCATGGGGAAAAATACATAAATCACAAGTTAAAATTTGCAGAATCTCTAAATGTAGTTGTAATATAGGAATCTATACCAACTTCTGTAAGAAATAACACTTAACGTTTGAGTATCAAAACTATAACTTGTAGCAACTCACTTTTTTGGAGGCCAGATTTTTTAAAGATACTTTCATGTAGTCCAGGCTGTCCTTGAACTTGCTATGTAGGTGAGGATTGAGGACTTTGATCCTCCTACCTCTTCCACCCAAGTGCTGCAATTAGGGATGTGCCACCACGTCCAGAGATCAGAAAACTAACGGAGTCAAAATTTTCATGTTGTGTTCTAGGTATCTGGGCAAAGTAACAAACCTGGACTAGTGCAGGAAATCAGTGCCTATTTACAACAATGGTGTTATGGGAAAACGTTCCACACTTTAACTTACCAGAATACCCAGTGAACATAAGCTGGAAACAGCCAGACCAATGCAAATTAGTAGATAATTTAGATCTGTCCTACAGTACAAAAAATGAATTCCAAATAATTATTTCCATGTTCCTAGTAAATTTCATTTTGATGGTCATTTGGCTGACAATATCCAACATCTGGCATACATGCTGTTTTTAAATAGTGAACTTTAATAACAGTTCAATGAGTTGTAAATCACAAGGCGGGGAGTATGTTGTTCTAGCTATCTGGAAGGCTAAGGAGGCTCCCTTAGGGCCAGCACTTTGAGACCAGCCCAACAACATAGCTGGAGCTTGTTAAACAAAAAGCAACAATTGCAATCAATATGGATGTAACTGATAATTTCTGAAAGTTTGTCAGTGCAGTTACAGGGACACTGATTTGAGAGGTGGCTCACATAAGGGACTCTTCAAGTTACTTTTGTCCTAACCATGTATATCTGTTTAGACTGTAGTTTGTGATTGTTACTCTATATAGCAATTCATCAGATGGTTGTAAAGGTGTGAAGGCCAGGCCTGTTAGAAGCCCTGACTCTAAAAGTTGCCCTTGGTTCTCAAGAACCCAGCCACAAGTATTCTTGGTAAATGTCAAACATATATACATATATCTGCTTCCCAAATTAGGAATAACTATTTGGGCAGAAGTACAGACATTTCTTGAAGTTATGATAAAAGTGAAGCTGAATGTAATAGGATTTAAAAGCTTTGTAAATTTTAAAATTGTGTGTATAATATTAAAGACCTTATAATTATGTTAGACTTCTCAACTGCCTTTAAAATACTAAGGGTTAGATAATAACAGACTATACTTGGAGTTGAACTACCACCATTTTGTTTCTAGTAACTGGGCAAAGGGATCTTTCCCACAAACAATGTTTGCTGCCAGAATGAGTCAAATGCTGTAAGGTTGGTGGCTTCTAAAAAATTTCAAGGTATTAACGGTGACACAAACCAAACTTCTCTGCTCAAAAAGGGAGGGTGACATATTAGCTTTAATGTGCAAAAGCCAAGAGAACTTTTTACCTGTCACTTTGCTCAGGGGTTCCATCACAGCCACTCCAACTCTGTCGATGGCAATAATGTGATGCTTGCTGAGGAACTGTTTCAAAGATGGGTGTATAACTTTTTGGCACAGGACAAGATCTACATGGTCACTGACTAGCTGCCTTCCCAGATTAAGCAACTGCTCTAAAACTGCATTCTCAAGGGACACTTGGTAAGGGACCACCAGAGTTCCTTCTCCAGCATTAGAAATATCTCCGGATAAAGACACACAGAAGAGTGCCACCTTGAGGGCACTTGACTTCTGGGTGGGTAATAATCTCCTTAATTGAACTTCTGACATTTCAATAAGCAGTCCAGGTAATACAGTAGAATCTGTAACTCCTTGGCCCTTTACGGGAACAACTATACTTTTCCCTAAAATGATTCGGTCTTCTGCACTTTCTGGAATTGTAAGCAAAAAAGCTTTCAAGATCAAAGCACTGATGTGATCAGTTTCCTTTCTGGTGAGCATACAGGCAGGTTTGCTGGTTAAGATACTGTGTACCAAGCCCAGGAAGATATGTGTACTACTGAAGTCAACTGGGATTCGACAGCTACAGGCTTCAGACTTGAGATAACCAGTGCAGAAACTCAGGAGGTATTTGTTTAACTTAATAGCTGTCGTGGGTGTCAAGCCTATTCTCTGAACATTTTCAATCAGGTTACAGCACAGAATGGCTGTAAATAAGCCACAGTCACTGAAGCAGGTCACGTGATTCTGCACAGCTGCTGTTAGGACCTTTAATACTGGATGGGTGACTGAAAGGTTTCGGAGCAGGGCTGAGGACTGTGAGGTTGTACACACACAACCTCCCAAGCCATTGTGCAGCTGCTTCAGCCTCCCTGAAGGGCCATAGCATGAGGCTAGGATTCCCTTCAAGACAGAAAGTGTGGACCTGACTCTCTCACTTGTCAATGGTTCAGTTTTACATAATGATGGCTTCTTAGCTTCAAAACGAGACATCCTGCTTCAGGTGGAACTTGTACAGGCAGCTTTATTTTGTTTACATGTTTTTCATTTATTGCACCGTCACATGTCTTAACATTAAAAACTGTTCTTCATGGGTGAAATCCTGCATATTTAGTATTATCAGCTATAAAATCAAGTGGTTTTCAGACAATAACCAGCACATATTAATTTAATGACATTAATAATTCCAAGTGTTTATTTTGCTTCATTCTTCAATATTCTTTTGTTTGTCTCTGGACTGAGACCTCACAGACTCTTTTGCAGCTCTCTGTATAAAGTATGTTCCAAGATGGACACCTACGAAAGTCACTCCGGCCACAAGAAGCCAGTTCTTTCTAATCCAACTGGGGTTTCTCATTTCTTCTTTTATTATCAAGTTCAGATTCAAAGTTGCTTCTTTCTATAAGAAATTAAAAAAAATTTAGAAGAATAATTCTGAAGTATTTCATAGGCAGCAAGTTTAATATTTTAATATTCTGCTCCATTTTTAGAAAAAGGATTTTAACTGTCATAAGCATACTGAAAATGAGAAAGGGAAACCAATGGACCTAATACTCTTGTTTCTAGAAAAAAAAATGGCACATTATAAAACTAAGTTTTTTTTTTTTCACCCTTGCTGACTAGTATTCATGGTACTGCAAGGTACTCTGCACAGTTCCAGAAGAGAAAGGTTCCAGCTCCAAACCCTGTGACCTACAATAGTGACCTTCCCGCACAACATGCTGGTGCAATAGTGGCACAAAGGCTAGAGTAACCAACCACTCTCTGACTGGATTTCAGGCCATTTCATAGCTAGAACCTACACCTGTCATCGCCAAAGTGGCCAATAACCCGACACTAGGTAGATACTGGACCTAGAGGAAGACATGATTATTCTGCTAAAAGATCATGGCAATAAAATGACTCCTAATGACATTCTGCTGTATGCATAAATTAGTGTCTTGTTCAACCAACATTATAGAAGCTTCTTCCTGCAGTAGATGAGAACTAGTAGAAACCCACAACTAGACAATGTGCAGAGAATGAGAGACCTTGGAACACATGGTCCTAAATGGGAAATCTTCATTAAACCCTTTCCCCTCAGGATTCAGGGGCCCATGTGGAAGAGGAGGCGGGAAGACTGTAAGAGCCAGAGGTGATGGATGACTCCAAGGAAACAGTGTCTTACAGACACAGCAGGGCTGGCACACACATAAACTCACAGCAACTGTGGCAGCATGCACAGGTCCAAAACAAATGGGGTCCCAGTGCTAAGATGGGGAAGTAGCCATAAGCTCCCATTCCTAGCCCAGAGGCTATCTACAACTGACAACTGCTCTTAAAGGAAAAATTAGTTTCTCCTAAAGTTTCACTGAATATACAAACCACACATAAAAGCAGGTCCCATGGCCAGTGGATGGCCAACACAAAAAGACCTCAATGGTATTATTGGAGATTTTTTTTTTTGGCCTCATATTGCATTTTCCTTTTAACTTATTGGTCTTTTGCTTGTGTATTATGGTTTCTGATTTTGTGTTTTTATGGGTTTTGTTGTGTATGTCTCTGTCTCTGCATGTGTGTTTCTTGTACATACTTTGCCTGTTTTATTTTTTTCTCTCTCTTTTCTTTCTTTCTTTCTCTCTCTCTCTTTCTTCCATCCTTCCTTTTTCCTTTTTTTTTTTTTTGCATGTTTGTTTTGAGAAAGAGAAAGCCTTGAGTTGGAAAGGTGGGGAGGTGAGGATTTGAGAGATGAGGGAGGGGAACCTGTAATCATAACATATTGTATGAAAAAAATTTAATTTCTATTAGAAAAAAACAAAAATACTAAGGCCTTTTTCTCTCAGGACCTAAAAAAAAGTTTTTCTTTATTTGATGTAATTTTTATTTTTTAATCGTTTTGTTTTGCTTTGAAACTACGCTTGGACAGGACTGCATTGAAATCAAATCCTGTTTGTACATACATAACAACAGGATAGCTGTGGTGGTTAGTTTTAACTGTTAACCTGACAAATTCTAGAATCACTGGGACATAACTTTAGTGAGGACAATTACTCAATTAGTGGAAGACCTGCACACTATGGGTGGCACCATTCCCTAAGGAGAGGATTCTAGACTACATACAGAGAGTAAGCTGAGCACTGGCATGCATTCAGTGACTGTGGATATGAGACCAGCCACTTCGAGTTTCTGCCACCTTGACGTTCCTACAATAGAGAACTGTAACTTGGAATTGTGAGCTAAAACCAAAACAGAACAAAACACAAAAAAACTTTCCTCCTTAAGTTTGCCAGGATATTTGTTAAAGCAACAGGAAAAGAAACTAAGTCAGCAGTTGCGAGCATTCCTACTGTAGAAACTCATTAGCAGCCTGCATTTAATTGAATCAATCAGCAAAACAATCGTATTAGTATACAAACTATGTTTTAAAGACTCAGTTAGAATCAGAGTTAATTTTATAGTTTCATCTACTAGTCAATCATTTTCAAAGCCCAAGTCAACTAATGCTCTCCAAAATGTTGGTAAATGCCAATAAATAAAAAAGACCTAAAGAATGTGGTCAATGACAAAGGGAAAGGAGGTCATGCTTTGCAATTCAACTTCAAATGCTAAGCACCATACGTTAGTATTCTATGTAAGGGAGTAAAGGGTATGCCTTGAGGCATGACATCCTGATGTCTTAATAATAACATATGAGAAACTCAGCTTGTGGATTTTATCTGTTGAGGCCTGGTGTCAAAAGTTGAAGGTTTAACTAATTATTAAATTATTATTTTCAGGAGTGTGCTAACCAGATTTGCCACTTGGACTGAATTTGGCATCAGTCATATTAATCTTGGGTCAGCAAGATGGCTCAATGGATAAACATCTGCCAATAAGTCCTGAAGACCTGAGTTTGAGTCCAACATGCACAAGGTAGAAGAAGAGAAGCAACTGATTCCCAAGTTGTCATCTAACCTCCACATGTGTGCTGTGGTACAACACCCAACAAATGAATGAATGAATAAACAAATAAATACAATTATTAAAAAATGTTTTAAAATAGTACTAATCTTACTAGTTAGCCCGTGGTACTTCTCAAAGTAGACCATGGCTTCCTATGGTGGTACAAGCCAAACTGATTTAAACAAGGAATTGCCTAAGACATGTACCACAGTCCTATCTACAAATATTGTTCAAAACAAAGCCAACAACAACAAATAAGTAGGCTTTTGTTCTAACTCCTAGTTTACAGAAACGGATGCAATCAGCTAAATTCATAATGTGGGAAATTTCTAACAAAGTAGACAGGGGAAATGCAATCCTCTAGAAATAGGTATCATTTACCAAATGTGTGCATGTCTGGATCTAGATTGTAGGAAACCCATTTTTGTAGCTGGAAGTTTTCCTGTGTCCTGGCTGGCCAGTGGTTGGGACAAATCTCTCCCACTCGTGTCTCCCAAGTAAACACACAGAAGCTTATATTAATTATAACTGCTTGGCCACTAGCTCAGGCTTATTATTGACTAGCTCTTACACTTAAATTAACCCATAATTCTTATCTATGTTTAGTCATGTGACTTGGTACCTTTTCTCAGTTCTGCCTTCACATCTTCCTTCCTCTGTGTCTGGCTGGCGACTTGTGACTCAGCCCTTCTTCTTCCTAGAATTCTCCTTGTCTGCTTACCCTGCCTATATTTCCTGCCTGGCTACTGACCAATTAGTGTTTTATTTATCAACCAATCAGAGCAACACATATTCACAGCATACAGAATGACATCTCATAGCACATTTTGTTTTTGTTGATTTTACATAAAAATTCAGAAATATGATCAGGCTCTGGTTATGAAGTCACAGTGAAGAGTTCACGTTAGTTTTCTCAGTGTGGTTAGCACAAATGTTGGTCCCATTGTAGTACTATTTTACTATTACCATTAGAGATACACAAAGAAAGGATGAATAGGGGTTTTAAATTCCCTATCAGTTAAAGAAAAGGATGAGGAAAAGGGTACCTAGTTCATTGGTAAAGCACTTCTAACATATGCAAAGCACTGGTTTCAACCCTTAGCACTGCCCCAAACCAAGATAGACTCACAATTAATACTGGTAAGTGTTTATATGTAGTTGGAGGAGGGTTCAGTTTCTACCTTTTGTTTTATAATGTTTGAAATTTTCTACAAAATAAAAAGTACCAATGGACTGACACAGAACTTTTTTTTCATGAGCTTTGCTTATTTAGAATTAGTGTTTAGTGTACTCTGAACTTGGCTTTAACTTCTACCGATCCAAAGCCAATTGAAATACTTAATTCTCTTTGCTTATCTGGCAGTGTTGGCTTCAATTTTATTTGGTTTCTCTTATTTCTTTGGAGATAATGTTATATTACCATGTAGTGCTGGGTGGTTTTGAACTTGCAATCCTCATGCCTTAGTCTCCTAAATCCTGGGATTACAGGTGTGGACCACCACACCCGGCCCTCTAAAATTATCTATTGCTCATTGCCATCTAAAATCTCTTACTATGTTCACCTAGTATTTTAGGAAATTCTTTCTTTTTTCAGCTTTAGTTCTTCATTTTTGAGCATGGAAGTTTGTTCTGAAGTCTGACTATACATGGCCTCTCAACTCATGAGACAAAAACTAAAGTTCTACACACACACACCCTATAATGGTCTTACAGAGTCTGAAAGGACTGCTCTATAAACATCAAGCATCTAATACATCTAACTCCCTTTTCCTACCCAGGAAAAGTCTTTCTGCCTAGGAGAGGGTCAAGGGGACTTGCTGCTCTTTTCAGAGGACCCAAGTTCAGTACCCAGTACCCAAATTGGTGGTTCAAAGTTATCTGGAACTCCAGTTCCAGGGGTTGTCACCTTAGGCCTTTGCGGGCACTCACACACAAACGGTACGCATGCACACATGTGCACACAGACACAAACTTTCACACACACATAAATCCTTTTAAATACATACAGATTTTATAATACAACGACTATCCCTAAGGCTATTATTTTAAATTGTCAAGTTTCTGATATTTTGTTTTGTTATTTAACTTTTTATAGCAAAAAATTAACTAATATTTTAAATCATGCTTTATTTTTCTCTTTATGAACATTTAAAAATAAAATCTTAATCTGAAATAAATTTTTGTTGCTATTGTTGAGGTAGGGTCTCACTATGCAGCTAGGCTGCCCTCAACTCCTGATCCCCCTGCCTCAGAATCCAGAGTGCTGAGATTATAGGTAGCAATGATCAGTTTTTTGTTTTTTTTTGATGTTGTTTTCAAGAAAGGGTTTCTCTGTGTGTAGACCTGGCTGTCCTGGAACTTGCTTTGTAGACCAGGCTGGCCTTGAACTCACAGGGATCCACCTGCCTCTGCCTCCCAAGTGCTGGGACTAAAGGCATGCACTACCACGCCTGGCACAATGATCAGTTTATAGCAAGCTAGGACATCAGTCCTCTTTAAGTGAGTAAAGCTGCCCTGAGGTTCTCCTAAAACCACTGACCTAATGCCAGAATTTATAGCACATTTCTCAACTCAAGGTGAAAAAAGACATATTAGAAAAAAATGTGCTGACATGATGGCTCACATCCATACTTACAGTTGGGAGGCTGAGACAGGAGGAGTCCTCTAAGTTTCAGACCCAGCTTCGGCTTGAGTGACACAATTACAGAGTCGTAATTCTTTTCATGGAACCCTTGGGGCCAGTGAGTTTCATACTTTAGAATTTCTTGGACTGTGTAAATATGTAATAAAAAAGATAGTGCATACCACAATCAACACAGCACTCATAAGGAAAGGCATTTCTGCAGAGAATCTAAAGTATAGGATTAAGTGGAAGAAATACTTCCAATTGCCTCATGTCAGATAAAATCAAGTTTTGCTGCTAAACTATATAACCACATTCTCTTGAATTCAGTTATTTCTACTCATAGAAATTATTTTGAAACTGTAAATATAGCTATTTTTTCTTAAAAATAATGAGTGTTTTGGGTATATCTTAACAAAAACAATAAATTTTTAATTTAGGTTGTTTTTTTTTTTTTTTCCTTGCCAGAGTGCTATAAAAACTAATGGCTGACCAGATTTAATGAAACTTACCTGAAAAGTACAAGCCTGCTACTTCTCCTAGGTTTGGCTCTTTGGCTGACTTGCAAGTGCCAGACTATCTGGTTCAGTGGTATCGTCCTTAGGAATTTGGAAGACAGGGCTGCTTTTGATTCCGTGCCACCCCAGATGTATGAACCCAATTAAAGGTACCATAACAATCAGAACTTTGTATTCTCTCCAGAGGTTCTGAAAGTTCATAGTCTGTTGATATCAGTACACCTAAGGAAAAAAAAATAATTACATTCAAAGGAAAAAAAATTAATTAAACCAACCCCTAAACATAAACAGTCTCAAATCATGCCTACAAACACAAACAGTATAGTGTACTTCAATAACGTTCACTTACAGGCTAGAGATGGCTCAGTGATTAAGAGTACTTGCTGCTCTTCTAGCGTGCCTGGGTTTAGTTCCTAGTACCTACAAAGCAGCTCACAACCACCTGTAACTCCAATTCGAGGGGATCCAACATCCAGGTCTCTGCTGGCATTGGGCACACATGCAGTACAGATATCCAATGAAAGCAACCTCTAATATACACAGTAAAAAAAGCTGACTATGAAGCAATTTCTCGAAAGTTAAGAATGAGCTCCTGCTTGGGAGCACTGGCCTAGAATTTCCAGAATGTGATGATAGTGAACTCCTCAGAGTGTTCTGAGCCTGTCACAGATTCCAGAGGTTGACAAAGGTCTCATGCTACTTGCCCTAAATCAGAGCACAGGTGTCTGCATCATTCATTCAGTTAAATTAGTTATGTTTACTTTAGCTTGTTCTTCCTACAGAACAGCAAGGCTGAATGAAAAGATATACCTCTACCTTGTTATAGAACATGGGTAATTACACCTAGGGGCCACAAAAGTAAAAGAGTGAAATACATACGTCAGACCACAAGTATTTTAAAATTTATTTCATTTCTATCTATGATGGCAACTACTCCCTCTTCATTTCTACATAAAGAAGATTTCTTGGTGGCAGAATGACATTAAGGTGGAGGGAGAAAAAAGTCCCAAACACTTGGGTTCTAGATATCAGATTACCCTGTTCCTGTAACAGTGTCAATTTAAATAATTGTTTGGTTATTTTCCCCTAACAATTTGAATACAGGTTTTATTATTTATTTATTTTTTTTTTTTAAACAGGAGATTCATAGTTTGCCTCTGAAGTTTCCTGGGCGCCATCTGCTGGTGCTTTAGGCACAGTGTAAGGAGTTCATTCTGCTTTTTAAAATATATGAGAAACAACACTTGCACAAAATGCAACACAGTCATGAAGAGAACATCAGCTAGGGTGTTAGAATTAATTGATCCAGATCTCATGTTTAGGATGGTTGATATTTACTATAACTTCATGACTTTAAGGAAAATGTTGATGTTGGATAGTTATGAATTCATTATTTCTGAATTCCAATCATTGCCTCTAATAGCTCTTTTAAAAATTTAGTCATTGTAAAAACAGTTCATGTTATTTTCAATTTAAATAGCTGTTCAAGCTTGGCCCTCAGTATAGACACCAGGTACAACTGAAAAGAGGCTAGAAGAGAGGATTCTGAAAGTTTTCATCATAAAGAATTGACTTTTGAAGAGATAGTTATGTTTAACCTGATTTAATCATTATGCAACATATACGTTATCAAAACACATGACGCCTTATATGTACAGTTTTTTAAAAAATGAATGCATATCGTGCTCATGCCTAACCTGCCCAGGTGATAAAGAGAACGATGGTTTGCCTTTTCTGCCCATTTTCTAGACATATCTCCTAAAGTGGCACCCATTTTGTTAGACTTTTCTAGTCTTATAAATACAGACACACACACTAAATAAACAAACTTCAACTCCCGATGAAACCATGGTTTAAAACTGACTCCTGTTCCACAGTTTCCACTCTGTACCATCTTACTTTACCATTCAAGGATAGCTCAAACAACATCTAAGTCAGGAAATTTATCAGTTGTCAGTAAATGTTAAAAATCAATACATTATGAAAATTTTATCATCTTTGCTATTCTTCACCATTAGTACAGTTACACCATTACTGTTAGTTCAGTGTATTTATGATTAAAAGCAAATAATACTGAAATCCTTACAAGACTTGTATGAGGGTGTCATTAACTGTGGAGTCCAAAATACAATTGATTAGTGGCTGAGAAGTGACAGCCTACTGGCAGTCTGTGACTCATCAGAAAAAGATATAGAGGTTTGGAGATGTCTCAGAGGTCTCCCATGGCCTTTTACTAGTTTTCCTGATTATCATCTGATATTATGTCTGAGTTATAATTATCTTGATTATCATCTGGCATTAGTACTGGTGGGGGAGAGGGACTGGAAATCATGCAGATTGTTCTAGATAAATGTCCAGTTGCTTGGCTCTCAGCAAGACAGCAGAGATTTTTAACTGCCCCTAATCAGCTCTAAACTTTCAAAGGGCCAATTTCTACCCTTCACCATTTTTGAGATTTTCATTTTATTCTACCTTTGTTTTTGCAAATAACCTAATAGCTAGAGAATGGTAGTTATGGGATATTAATACTCTCAATTTCTTATCCACACTGTAAAAATGTACTCATCCCAGCTCTTAACCTTCCCTACTGTCTAAAATAAGGAAGCAGTTACCTATGGCCCAGTCTCATTTGCCAACACCCTGTCAGTTCTAACACCATTGGCCCCTCTCTTCTATCTTCAACCTACCACTTTTGAAGGTCATCTTCCTCTGCATGCTGTGACCAATTTTCTCCACTGAAAAGAACCAAGGCCTATCATCTCAGGACTAGGAATTACACAATTATTGAGGAGACAGCACTCTTCAAGGTCCTCCATCCTTTGGCAAAATAGCTAATAGCCTGGGCTACATGAAACTATCTCAAAACGAATTACAACAAACAAAACATGTATACACAATTAAAAACAAAATAAGATTAAAAATATCTTAGACTAAGCTGGTTAACTCGGAGATCTGGATATAATGTATTCTGCCTTTCCCTCACTCTTCAAGTCAGCTGCCACATCTTGCCATTACGTGTGCACCCCCCCCCCCCAAAAAAAAAGCATAGTTCAGACACTTATGACCTCTAAATGACTTACTTCTTTTGTGGCCTCATCATCTTTAGCACGAGTCATTCACCTGGGAACTTAGCAGAAATGTAAATTCTCAGGCTGCCCTGATCACTGAAGAGGAAACTCTAGGGCATTGTCCAGAAACACTGACTACAATGAAGTCCTAAAGGACTACAGGAAGCCCTAAAGCTGAAGTTTGAGAGCTACTGTTTGTGTGACCTCCAACAGCCTCTGTACTCTGAACTTACAGAGAGGAAGGGGAAGTCATGTGGGTTTGCCTGGAAGATACAGTGACATTTTTGACAGCAGAGTGAAAGTTTAATCTTATAACAATATTCAAAGGCCATCAAGACTGCTTCTACTGACTAGTTTTCAGAGACTGGGTAAATCAGGTTAATAAGAATGTATCCTAAGGCAGTGACTTAAGGGACTGAGCTCTGGATTCCTGCTGCCTGGGCTTCAAATGTTACTTGAACCCTCTCTGTAACTGAACTGCCTTAGTTGAGCCACTTACTCTCCTGGTCAATGGCAAAAGAGTAATAATGGCTTCCACATCAAAATCTGCTGTGCAATTAACGTACCTGAAGCAGCCTGGACTCAGTGACAGATAACTATCAGTAGTATCATTTGGTCATCTGGAAAGGGAAGATGTTTTTCCTTTTTGAGACAGGGTCATACATAATCCCAGGCTGGCCTCCAATTCAGTACGCTAGACAAAAAATAAAAATATCCAGATTCTCACGAAACAGGTTTTGTGGTTTTGGGGGCTCTTGCTTGGGGTATGTGTGTGTGTGTGTGTGTGTGTGTGTGTGTGTGTGTGTGTGTGTGTCTATAGTCAGAATACAAGATGTTACAAGATAGCTAACAGTCGGATGTATAAGCCAGGTAAGCTGTGAAGGAAATAAAAAAACTTCTAAGGCACAGAAAAGCAGCAAACACCGAGTAGAGGTCACATACGCTTCTCTGATGACAGTTAATAAAGTTATAGTTACCAAGTGATTAGATTTGAAAGTTCTGATACCTGATCTGCACTTTCAGAAATGTTGGACAAGAAAAAAACCTTTGAGCAAACACGAGAATTAACTTTAACCTCCATCACAAACTAGTTATCATCGGTTCCTGCTGCAATCTCATAGACTGTCACATTATAAAAATGATACATATTTAGAACACTATAGTGTGAGCATGGGTAAGTGCTCAATGCATGGCAGCTGTTACTGGGACAGAGGCATGACTTCTAATACATAAAAGCAGACCCCTCCAGAAACTCCTGCTTGAGCAATGTGATTACACTGCTAATCTCTTGGTACAAAATTAGGAAAATACTATATTGCTCCAAATGTCCCTAGTGTTCACGTCAATTTTCACTTAAGGTATGTGTGGAGTTACTTTTATTCAAATCCTCACTAACTCTCCACACATCCTGGCAATCTTATTAGATTAGGAAAACCACCAAGGTGAATAAGGAATGGTGTTTGTCCTCTGAGCCAAGAACAAATTTAGAAGACGGTGATCTCTATAATCCATGACTGAACACTGTAGAGGAGTCAAAACAAGAGAACTAAGTCCCAAATCATGACACGGAGACTTATTATGAATGCTCTGCCTTAACTTATGCTTGTCCCACTAGCTCTAATAACTTATAAATGAACCTGTTTCTCTTCATCTGCATTTTGCTTTGGGGCTTTTTACCTTTCATTCTGTGTGTCCTACTCCAAGTCTGGCTGGCAGCTGTCTAGCTGGCCCCAGGCTTCTCCTTCTCCCTCATTCTCTCCTTCAGATCATCTCACATACAAACTGTGGTTGTTTTTTTGGAGTTAATTCTCCAAGCTAGGTGGTTCCTGGAGGAGTACAGGGTTGATATCAACAGACACCAACTATGCTCTGCTCCATGTAGTGCCTGGGTCTAGATGTCCAGACAATGAGGTGATAAGAGATCTAAAAATCTCAGAAACTGGCGGACCACCTGACCAGAGGGTCAAGACTGAGCTCTAGAATGACAACTGCCTTCGTGCTCATTTTAAGTAGTTTAGGCCGTTTATTTCCCCAGGGAGTCAATGCCCTGCTGTCTCAAGTTGCCAGCAACTCTAAAGTGTACCTTTAAAGATTCAATTTCTGGCTGGGCGGTGGTGGCACACAGCTTTAATACCAGCACTCTGGAGGCAGAGGTGGGAGAATCTCTGAGTTTGAGGCCAGCCTGGTCTACAGAGTTCCAGGACAGCCAGGGCTACACAGAGAAACTCTGTCTCAAAAAACCCAAAGGAAACAAAAAAGATTCAACTTCTGGTACTTGTAGTATTATGGGCCTGGCATTTCATTCACAATTCTTGAGCTTGAGCTCTTCTTTCGGGTGTCCCTTATTCACAGGGCCTTGCTCTGAGCACTCAATCTAGAACTTGGCTTTCCTCTCTTCATTATTTTCTAGGACTTATTACTAGACTACAAGTTCCATGTGGGAAGAACGCTGCTGCCAGTCTAGATCATTGATGTATGAAATAGTGTTACACACATACTACGTGACAACGAGAAAGCAGATGATAGTAATAAAAAACTTGTTTCCTCGGAAACATCAAAAATGACCCAGGAATATGAACATGACCTCAGGGACACCCCTCATGTCAGATGTCCTTGCATCTCCATCCACTATACAATCAAAAGCCCGAGAGCTGTTTCTGCTTTCTCAAAGTTGGCACGATCATGCTGCCAGAAGCTCTATGCTCCAGTTTCGCGTTTCGAGGGAAGCCCCCATGACTCGACAGCCCCCGGTGCACCGGCACCCTTCCCTTGAAGGAGTTAGAGGAGTTCCGGGTTGCAGGTGGAAAGCGACAGTGCAGGTGATCCCGACAATTTCCCAGGGACACTTCTCCATCTAGTTCACCGCGCAGGTGGCTTTAGGAAGCTTTATTCCAGTTCCACCTGGTAATGGACACGCCTGGCCACCCACACTCACACAACCATCAGATAGCCAGGTCCTGAAACTACTTTCAAAGCCGGCCTTGGGCACTCTCCGGTGGCCAGCTGCCTCCGTATCTCCGCCCCCAAACACCCTTGGCCGAGGCCACCTGCGACCTTCGCGAGTGGGGACGCAGAGGGACCGCAAGCTGGCTCCTCCACTGGCGGCTCGGGCGCTCTCACCTGCCCACCAGCAGCTGCACCTCGCGGCCAGGCCGCCGTCGCCGCCACCGCCACCGGAGCCCAGAAACCGAGCTAGCACAGCAGACACGCTGCGGAGTCCCGCCACCTTGGCCCAGGGAGGCAGGAAGGCGCATGCGCAGCTCGCGCGCCCCGCCCTCTCTCCCGGTATTGGCTGGAAGCTCCGGCTGAGGAGAACGGCGGCCGTCACCGAGGTGTCTTTGCAAACTACCGAGACTGAAAACGGTTAAACACCCATCACAACATCAAGAAGGCGACACAACTTGCAACCTTCTGCTCTCTTGATAGATACTTCTGGAATGAATGAAGAAGTCAGCGTTCTTGGCTGCTTTTCGGCCTCTGACCAATCACAAAGCGCCTCCTTTTGTCACTCAGTGCTCAAGCCCCACCCCTCTCAGGATGCCTAAAACTGTAGAAAGTGGCTCCGCCCCACCGCCCCTCACCGTCCAGAAGGAGGTCGGGGCGCGGGCATGCGCAGTCCGAGCAGGACTCCGGGCAGGAAGCTTCCGCTCTGTCTTGGAGGGGTTTAGGCAGAAGTCGAGATTCCCTAACTCCATGCCAGAACTGATTGTTTAATATCCTTGTTCTTGCCATTTTTTTTTTTTTTCTGCTTCAGAGATGTCTTTTGCACTCTCGGACCATCGGAAATACTATGAAGTCATGTTGAAGCACATTTTAAATTAGCTTTTCTCTGGCATTTGTGAAAACCATCTTTGTTTTTCAACCTATCTTTTTATCTTCTTTATCAAAAATACTTTTCACACCTGCCCTAGTAGTTTTGTGGTACCATGGAAACACTACGGGCTTTTTTTTTTTTTCCTTGTCCGTCATTACGTATTGAATTACAGTGACTCGTTATCTGCCAATCGTAGTCATGGCATTCCCGGCCTCTAAACAGTCCGCTTCTGCCGCCATTTTTATTTTGGTCTCTTTATAAAGCTTTGAGATCAGCAACGGGAGCCATTTTTCGTTTGGGCAGATCCTTCCGGCTATCCCGCTACTTCACCTAGCGTCTCGCCGCCATTTTAGGTTTTGGCACTGGCTTCCAGCCCATGTGAAGCCGGATACGCCATCTTGTGTTTGGGCGGTGGTTGCAATCTCACACGCGCGAGACGACCCTGGGAAAGGGGAAGTGAGCCAAAGCCTCTCTGAGGTTTTGCCTGCCGCCTTTTTGGTCTGAGTTTCCACATTCAGGTACTGGTCCGCCAGTGACCCTGGACAGTAACAAAACATAAAAAGCCCGAGCCCACCTCCCGCCACCAGCATAGGTAAGAGCATGATGCTTCTGGCAACCTAGCTGTTCCCTCAGCTGGACTGAACTGTTGGCCCATCTTCTGTACCACTACGTGTGTTGGTTTTGAATTTTGAGACTTTCCACAGTCTTTCTCTTAGGTTTTCCTTCTTGCTCCATTATTTTTTGAAAACACTCAGATCTGAAAAATTGTTAAACATCAGGGTGCAGGAAGACCGAGATTTAAAATTAAAATAATGTTGAGAGAATTCCTCCCGAGTAAAGGAGAGCCAAATGGACGGGACAGCAATTTGTATCAAATTATGGATGCCTACATCCAGAGGTGTAAATATAACCCTCAGGATTATTATTATTATTATTATTATTATTATTATTTTCCCCTCTAAGATGTGGTTTCACTGTGTAACAGCTCTGGCTGTCCAGGAACTCGCTTTGGCCTCGATCGAACTCAGACATCCGCTTGCTTCTGCCTCCCGAGTGTTGTAATTACAGGTACCGCCCGGCATTCTCAGAATATTTTAAGATGTGATGTAGGTTGTGTTCGTTCGTTCATTCATTCACTCAGTGCCTTTGTTCAATATTTAACTAGCTCTATGTTATAAAATATCAAAGAAAAGTTTAAAACAAGACAAAAAAAAACATCACTCATCCCTTTGTAGGGGCTCTCATTCATTTCCCTTGTCATGTACCAAGCTGGAACCAGGAACACAGTGTTCTGTGGTTCTTAGCACTGCTGGACTAGCAACTTCACGGGTTCTCACTTCTCCTATTTCTTGGGTACTGTATATAACCATAATTGTAAGCCAGTTGGCTAATATTCGAGTTACTATGGCCTTGTTGCTCAGTGTACTTATCTACCAGCTGGGTCAGCATCATCTGCGAGTTTACTTGAATGATTAGAAGTTGCATGTGGGGACAGTATGATGTTGACTTGGAAACTTTGGGCTGTGGCTTTTTGTAGCCCCAGGCTTTCTTCTGTGTCTTTCTTTAATGAGAAATCAAAATCAGGAGTTCTTAATCTTGGCTGCCCATGACAGTCACCTGGGAAGCTTCTAAACCAGACTTCAGACTAGTTCTAGACAAATCCAGACTCTGGGAGGAACTGAGATGCTACTAAGGTATTTGATAGCACTGAAAATGACGTATGCTTTTTATGCTATTATGAGTATGATTGTTTTTTCCCTTTTTCTGGTGGCGTTATTAGGATTTTGAAGACAGCGAGGAATATTAGATTGGGAGTGTGGTGAACCTGCTTCCCAGTAATTGGTTACCTTGCCAATCAGCATCCCAGTAATTGGTTACCTTACCAATCAGCTTCGCAGTTATTGGTTATTTTGCAGTCTGTTTCTTTTTCCCCCCTCAATGTATTAAGTGAGAAAGAAGAATGGAAGTCACTTGTTTTAATGAGTCGCACATGAATGTTTCCACTGTGGCTATGTATGGTTTCTGACTGTGAAGGAAAACATTACACTTCAGTATTGATTGCAGTTTTACATGCTGCATGGTATATTGAGGGTGGTGATCATGTGAGTGGTTAAGCAAATCAGCTCTGAAACTGTCTGGACTGGCTTTACATCCTGCCTCCTCCACTTAACAGCTCCAAGCTCTGGAATCTAATAGATATTACCTACCCTTGTGCTTCAGTTTTGTAATTTGTAAGGTAGGACTCATGTGAGAGCTAGGTAAGTTACTACCTGAAACATGCTTTTTAAAAGTACCTGACATGGGCTGGAGAGATGGCTCAGCAGTTAAGAGCTATGTGCTCTTCTAATGTTTAATTCCCAGTGCCTATGTCAAGCAGTTCACTATTGCCTGTAACTCCAGTTTCTTGGGGGATCCAAGGTGTCTGACAGCTATGGGTGTCTACCCTCAGATGAACATACCCCTCCCCCCCACAGGCATACACCTTTACACGTAATTAAAAATAATAATTTTTTTAAAAGGAGTAAGTGGCACATAGTAACAGCTATGAAAATATTAACTAGCTGTTTTTATTATATTATAATTAAATCTTTGTATTATTACAGATTTTGTTTATGCCTTCCGATGACTGAAATTCTTTGGATTTTCACTATGTGCATCTATATGAAAAAGAGGGTGGTCTAAATACATTATCCCAGGCCAGGAAGATGACTTTTAAAATTAAAAGACATTTTAAACATAACCTTATTGAGATAAAGTTGTGGTGCAAATAGCAACATCCATTTAAAGTATACAACATAGTATGCTTTACATGTATACACATGTATACATCATCACAATCAGATAATGAGCATATCCATGACCCTCAAAATTTTGGTCTTGTTCCTTGGTAATTAATTCCTCTAGCTGCTCTTTTCTAGGTAGCTGCTGACCTATCAGTATAAAGCAATAGGCATTTTCTAGATGGTTATCTCAAAGGAACCTTGTACTACATGTTTTTATTTAGGGTACTTGTAGTTATTTTGAGTATCATTTTTGCTGTTATATTGGTTATATTGATAGCTCATTTCTTTTTTTTTTTCCTCCATTTTTTTCTTTTGTGGTGCTAGAGATTGAAGTTAGGGCTTTGTGCTTTATCCCAGAGCTGTACCCACAGACTCTTCAGCCTGTTTGAACTGCTGACTTATCAATGTGTGGCTACATAATCATCTGTATAATTCACTAGTTGATAACCATTGGGATTTTTGTTTTCAGTGTTCCCAATTTCACTTAGCTTTGTTCACTAGCTTGTTTAAATTAAAAAAAAAAAAAAGAACTAGTTATTTAGTGCCTTCTGTATACAACGACACCAGAAGAGGATGGTGGTAAAACATTTTGTGTTGTTGTTTTACCTTTCTTTTATATAGTTTTTGTTTGTTTTTGAGACAAGATTTCTCTGTATAACATACCTACCTGTCCTAGAACTAGCTCTGTAGACCAGGCTGGTCTCCAACTCACAGAGATCCACCTGTCTCTGCCTCCTGAGTGCTGGGATTAAAGGTGTGTACCACCACCACCTGTGGTGGTATTGTGTTCCCTAAAATATTGTGCACTCTAATAAACTTATCAGGGTTCAGAGACAGAAGAGCCACAATATTAAACATAGAGGTTAGACAGTGGTAGCACACGCCTTTAATCCTAGCATTCCAGAGACAGAAATCGCTCTGGATCTCTGTGAGTTCAAGGCCACATTGGAAACAGTCAGGCATGGTGACTCACGCCTTTAATCCCAGAAAGTGAGCCTTTAATCCCAGGGAGTGATGGCAGAAAGATATATATGGCATGAGGACCAGAAACTAGAAGTTTTTGCCTGGTTAAGCTTTCAGGCTTTCGAGCAGCAGTTCAGCTGAGATCCATTTGGATGAGGACTCAGAGGCTTCCAGTCTGAGGAAACAGGATCAGCTGAGGAACTGGCAAGGTGAGGTAGCTGTGGCTTGTTCTGCTTCTCTGATCTTCCAGCATTCACCCCAATAACTGGCCTTGGGTTTGATTTTAGTAAAAAAGAACTTTTAAGATTCCTGCTACAACCACCTGGCTCCTTTGTATAGTTTATGCCTTAACTTCTTATGAATCAAATATGACATTTTAAAAATGCAAAATGTGGTGCTGGAAATGTAGCTCAGAGGTAGAGTTCTTGCCTAACATGCATGAGGTTCTGGGTTCAACATGAAACTGTTTAAAAACAAATTTAGTTCTCAGGATTGAACATTTTACTTGCTAGGCAAATGCTCTATCACTGAGCTATTACTCTAGCTACTCCTCTCTTGGACTTCAGTTTTGAAGCAGAGTCTTGCTAAGTTGCCCAGGCTAACTTTGAACTTATAATTCTTCCCTATCAATCTCTGGAGTAGCTAGGTATTGGAGAAATTATTTTGGAATGGCTACCCACTACAGCTAGGACCACAGGTTTTGCCCACCTGGATTATTTATTTTTAATAATTTTAAATTGTGTGTATACATGTGTGTCTGTGTGGGTATGTGTTTGTGAGTGCAGGTACCTCTAGAGCTCAGAAGAGGATGTTGGGTCTCCTGGAGCCAGAGTTACAGATGGTTGTGAGCTGCCCGACGTAGGTACTGACATGGGACCTTCTGACTTATGTCCAATGCAAGAGCAACAAAAACTCTTACTCCTGAGCCATCTCTCCAGCCCCAGGATTGTTGTTTTTTAATCATTTAATCTGCCTTAAATCTTTACAGGTTACTATGAATATATTACTTTAGGGACTTTGGACAATAATCTGTGTACATTAGAGACCCATGAGATAGCAAAGTAGAGAGTTGTAAAGCCAAACCAGAGACATCCCAGAGCTCCCATTTGTCAGAAGATGGAGAATACCACTTGTATATTAAGGTTTAGTGTTTCTGTTAGAGAAAAATGGTTTATCATTTGCTTTTAGTAGTACTGATGCATTATGTTAGAACAAGTCAAAGTTTAAAATTGGATTTGATTTATGTTACTGTGGGGGTAATACAAAATACTGCTGTAAAATATCTTAGATATAAAAGTTAATTTATGTCACTGTTTTGATTTATTCTCTAGAAAAGATTGCTGTTTTGTAATTTAAAATATTTTAAATTGGCATGTCATAAGAATAAAATCTTTCTTGGTTCAATTTTCTGAGTTTTAACTTATGTGGAGTTATGTAACTATCACTGAAATTGGGATATGGACCAGGTCTATCATCAACCTCTGTCTCTACCCACAAGCTCCCACCCAATTTCTCCAGCTATCTCTTATGTCTTTCTGTCCTTCAATCCTTAGCAACCAGTGAAACAATGATATATTCTCCAATGATACTGTTTTTGTACCAAAAAGATTAGATATTAAGAAGAATGTGTTAATGATAATAAGAATGCCTTTTGTTTATTTGATTATTGTTTTGGGAAGGTGATTGGGAAATTGCAATTATGAGAATGGGTTTTAGGTTATAATGTAAATTGCATGATGTCTGCTTGTATGTTCATGGGTTTATTTAAGACTAATCATACTAATCATCCACTGAGATTCAGGCACAGAGCCAAGTAATGACATATATGACCTCAGAGTCCAGTGATTATCTTATTTCATGGAGAAGAGAACCAGACACAGAGGAGTTAAATAGGCTCAGGCTATCTGAAGAGGCAAAATTGAGAGTCTGAAGACATGATCAGACTGCATGAGGATGTCTATGTGTGCTTCTGATGTGGTATTACATGATAAATAGATGTTGACTGTCAGTGAAGCATCCCATGCAGGGTTGGCTGGCTTGAAACTCAGCAGGAAGGAGAGACCTAGGTCTTGAGTCATATGATTGGCGTGACAGCAGAGTTACAGAAAAGTAGAATCAGTACTTGGGATTGATCCTGTTACGGCATTTCAACATCTGGTCTATATTTAATAACAGGAAAGGGAAAAAGTCAGATTTTTGTTGTTTGAATGATTCTTTTTCCATTGTTTGGATCTGTTTTTATAAGCACACTAGGCACTCAAGGTTGCCCCCTGAGTCATAGAACAGCCAATTCTTTTTTATGCTGAGGTTGTCTTTTAACATTTATCTAAGTTGTCACCAGTAGCCCCTTTGCTCATCTGTCACTTATTGACCTTTTACTAAAGTTTGTTCCTGGGTATCAGTTTAATAATAACAGTAGTGTGTTGGGGGGCAACAGTGATTCTCACGTTTTAATTACAGTAATGTCAGAAATCCTACGGCCCTTACTCTTTTCTGTTCTACTTCTATAGCTAGAAACTTTTTTGGAGAGATAATAGAAGCATAATAATTTCTTAGATAAAAATTGAAATGGAGAGGTTAGAAGCCTAGAGTTAATATTTGGCCTCTTAAACTGGGGTGGCTGCTTTCAAAAACTTGTCAGCCAGGCCAGAAATACTGAAAGAAAGACAAATGGGGATTTCACATTGCCCTAGATTTTCCCACAGAATAATCTAGAAGGTCACTGACTTTCTTTATTTGAGTTTATCTCTGCTCTGTAGTTAAATGACAGGAAAGTCATGTGATATTGTCTAATCTGCTTCTATTCCTTCCCCAAATTAATTTCCCTAAAAAGCTTAGCCTCTCTGCCTCCCTGTCAGCACACACATGTAAGCACATGAGTTTTGGTGGGGTCACACGTTATCCAAGTATCCTTTTTGCGAAAGAATGCTTGTTTTCAGTTTAGAGAAAGGGGGCCCAGGAATGCAGAAGAGAGGATGGTCGTATTTGTAAGATTTATGGTGTGCTGTAACTCCTCTCCAGGCTTATGTAAAGTGTACGGTTTTCATGTACTTGGAAAATACATCTTTTTGGAGATTGTCCTGGATTTCATAAAACGAGTCAATAAAGTAAAAATGCCAAAGACTCTAGACTTTAATAGATAGCTCTGTAACAAAGGTTTTTTTTTTTTTTTTTTTTTTTTTTTTTTTTTTTTTTTGACATTAGTGCTTGAAATCCTAAGCATTGATTGGGCTTGCTGCTCTTGCAGGAAAGTTGTTCCCAAATTTAAAACTTAATTCCAAGGTTAATATCTTTTCTATTAAAATGACTGTTAGAAGTCAGTGTTTTAACAACAGAAGCAATCTGAAAAAAAAAAAAAAAAACAGTGAAAGGCTACACTGAAATGGACTAAATTTCATCCACATCTGTTAGCCATTTAATTTTTAAATGTATATTTGCTTATTTACTTACTTGTGGTGGTTCAATGTTTTAGAGCCAAGGATTGAATCCAAAGACTTGAACATGTGAGGAAAACCCCAAGTTACATTCCCAGCCTCATTGTACATGATTCCCAGCATAAAACATTAAGATCTATATATGAATCACAACGCTTTCAACTTTGTCTGATTAATTCAATATTTCTTAAATGGCTTGTTTATAAACATCTGTTCAGAATACTTTTACTTCCATTTGAAAGATTTCATGGAGAATTTGGGATTGGAGACAATACAGTTTCATTGGATAAATGGATATAAATATAAAATATATTAATAGCTTATAGCAGCTGACTGTTAGGACAGTAAAGTTGATTAAACAAACTTCTGTTGTATACCTGTGTGATGGATCAGTTATTAAGGAGGACCTGAAAAGACTTTGTCCTAGGAAACCTCCAGTCAGGCAGAAGAGACTCTGAAGACCAGGATCATGTGGAGTCTAGTAAGTGGAGTATGAGGGTAGAAGTGTGACTGACCAAGAGAGGAACAGTTCAGTCTGAACAGTCACGAAGGGCTCCAAGGAACAGGTGGCTCCGCTGGTGGATGTTGGATGATAGGATACTTTAGAAGAGAACATCAGCTCAGTATGTGTGGGAGGAGGTAGAAGTACCTAGAGATCTATAATCAAGGACCTTTGCCAAGGGCTGTTTGGGTGAAGTCAGTGTAGATGTTAAGGAGGTTGGTTCTGGGAAGGAGGGTGGGCAAGGATTCTAATCAAGGACTTTTGATGCTGTGCAAAGCGTGACCATTTTGAGTACAGGCTTCCTGGTCACATCCCTCCAGTGATGGTGTTAGATACTGAGAATTGAGAAGAAGGCAACAAGTAGTACTCTTAAGAGACAGTGATTGTGGGGCCCCCTCAGGCTAACACTCTTGGGAATCTTGAACTCTTGGCATTAACACGTGTTGGTATGTGTGGGCTGCTATCACAAAACACTTTATGTTGGGTAACATTTATTTTATTTTTGAGAAAAGGTCTCTGTAGTCCAGGCTAGCCTCAGACTTGCTAGATAGACAAGGATGACCTCAGCCTCTCAGTCCTCCTGTCTCCACCTCCTGAGTGCTCAATTACAGATGTGCTCATGCCATATTGGTGCTAAACTGGGTAGTGTATGAGCATCAGACATTTAATGCTCATGGTTCTAGATGCTGGAAAATCTAAGCTCAAAGTGCCAGCCGTTTTAGTGTCTGATGAGGGCTTGCTATTTGCTTCAAATGGTATCTTTTTTTTTTTTTTTAAGTATATTTTACTCAAAATTTTACTTATTTTACAAATAAACTGGGGCAACTGAAGGGAGAAGAAAACTAGTTTGTGAAAATTCTAGATGTGTCTTCCTGCAGTGTTCTCAACACAGAAGACCCTGCATGTCCATTACATTTGTTTTTATTGAGAGCATCAATCCCATTTAGAGGGACAGAGCCCGCATGCTGTATTCCTTCCCAACAGCTTCACCTCTTTATACTGTGACAGTGGGATTCAGGTACCAACATATGACTTTGGTGGTACCACCAGCACTTAGGCCTTAGCAGCATTTGCCCTTGTGGGAGGCAGATGATATCATCTGTGATTGTCTTCTGTTAGGCCCATGATGACAGGCTTTGTGTCTGTAGTAAGAGAGGAGAGCATGTGCTGCTCCGATGCTCTGTGAGGAGATACTGTTCTCAGGTTTTGTAAAAGAATCGTGAGGCCTGTGTCCCCCACCTGTACAGAGGAGGAGAAGACTAGATGTTACACAGTGATTGTCAAACATCTATACCTCTCCCAACCCTGGACTCTTCCTTTGCCCATTTTTCTGCTGGATTCTTTTATTTTGGACATCGATCCTTTGGTGGGATGTCTTGTGGATGTTCTTTTCCTGGTGTGTAACTCCTCCCCAGTTCCTTTTGGTGCGTGTGGATGAACAAGTACTTTAAGTTTTTTAATCTTATTTTGAAGTAATTTTAGATTCATAGGAAATTATTTAAAAAAAAGATGTGCGGGGAGGTCATGTGTACCCTTCACTCAGTTTCTTCTAGTGGTATCTTGTCCAACTATAATATAAACATAAAAACTATAGACTTGACATTGGTTTCCTTTTAAAAGTTTTTTTTTTTAATTTAACCAGGTTCATATATATCTGCTCAGTTTGTACAATTTTATTTTTTATTCATATGTGCATTCCTGTATCCAGCACTACAGGCCCTGGCAGCCACCAAGTCTGTTCTCCATCTCTATAGTTAAGTCATTTCTCAATTGCTACGTTAAGTCGAACTCTATAGCATATATAGGTTTTTTGTTTGTTTGAAGACAGGGTCTTGCCTGGAATACAGGCTGGCCTGAGCTGCTTCTGTCTTAGCCTTCTGAGTGCTGGAATTGATTATAGGCACGTACTATCTATCACACCTGAATGTTTTATACTCGTTTCTTTTTTAGCATAACTTCCTTGGCTTTCATCCAGGTTTTTAAGCATATCAGTACCCCATTCCTTGCTATGGCTGAGTAAAGTCTCATGCATATTACACCACTATTTGTTAGCCGTTTACCCACTATAGATAGATCCCAGGTTCTTCCTTTGTCTTAATGTGGGCCTATTTCTTTGAGATGCAGTCTCAGGAGTGCCATTTGGGGTTGTATGTTAAATATGTGCTTAGATTTGTGAGAAACTACCACCCTCTTTTCCAGAGTGGCGCTCTACCACTGATGTGGCATGTCTGTCTTCACCGTGTCATCTCTAGCATTTGGTGTTGTTACTGAGTGTTTTTTTATTTACTATCCTCATAGCATGCAGGGATTTCTTACGGTTTTAGTTTCATTTCCTTGATAGCTAATGATGTTGAATGTGGTTTCACATGCTGACTGCCTGTGGACTTGGCCTTTGGTGAAATATGTTTATTGTTCTTTTCTTACTTCTGATAGGATTGTTTCATATTTTTTGATGTTGAGCATTGAGAGTTCTTTATGACTCCTAAATATAAATATTTTTTGTTGGATATGTGAATTGCAAATGCTTTCTCATAGTCGGGAGAGAAGTTTCAAATTTGCTTTTTATTGTTACAGTGTTAAACCCAGGCTAAGATGAGTTACATGTCCACCCTCAGAAAGTTTTAATTTTAATGGGACCCAAACTACCATTCTTTTAGTTGGAGAGTCCTTTTTTATTTTAGTTAAAAACTCTTTCCTTAAAAAAAATTCTCTTAACAAGTTTTAGTTTCCCAAATTGAAGTTTATTTTGTTTGTTTTTATCACATTTGTAGTTTATTTTTGTGTTGTGTGAGATTATGGCCCCAAATGATTTTTTTTCATTTCTTTCAATAAAAATGTTTTATTTTCATAAAACAACAATCCCATAAATACAATTTTCTAATAAAAACAAACCTAAACTTTAGTGTGTGTTCTGCATTCCCATTGTGTGTCATATGGAAGCTTGAATTTATCCAATTTCACTTATTTTCTCCAGTGAGACTAAGTTTGACTACTTGTTAGTAAAGGGAGTAACTTGTTAGTAAACGGAGGCTTTTCTCTGTTCTTCCCCATCCCACAGCACTTCCAAATAATCGCTCAGAGGCTTATATTAATTATAAATGTTTGGCCGATGGCTAGCTCTTACATTTAAATTAACTCATTCCTATTATGGTGTGTGGCGTACCGGTCCTCCAGCATCCTTTTCCTTGTGTGGCTTGCAGCATCTCTCTCTGATTCCACTCTTCTTCATCCCCTCCTTAGTTTGTTTTTTCCGCCCAACCCTATCCTGCCTTGGCATAGGCCAAAGCAGCTTTATTATTAGCCAGTGAGAGCAACACACATTCAATGTACAGAAGGACCATCCCATAGCAAAGGGGTTCTTCAGTTTTCACTAACTTACAATGTTGTTCTTGTTGTGTGTCACTTCTGTGAACATATTGGCTCCATCTAGCCTGCTGTCAAAAGGCTACATACAGTTCATTGTAGCCATAATATAGTGTAGCTTTACTACATCTGAGAAGATGTTCTCCCTCCTGGAAATGTCTATACTTGTTGCTGTTCCTTGGGTTCCCTGTCAAGATTGTGGTTCAAACTGTGTAGTTATTATTGAGTGTGAGGCGCACTCACATAAATGTCTTACTCAAATTATTTGATTGTTGTATTCATGAGATCCTGGTTTAAATGCTATTTTAAAAATGTGTTTCAAAGAAATTGCTTTTAGTACTTCATCCTTTTATATGTTTGCTACATGTTTTGTAGCACTATTTTTTTCTTTTCCAACTTTTGTCATAGTGGTGCATTCCTGTAATTGCAGAGGCAAATTCAGGAAGAACAAATTCAGGGTCTGCTACAGCTGGTCAGCTATAACTATACAGTGAGACCCAGTCTTGCCAGTGCCTGCCTCTGTCCACAAAAATTTGCTTTCTGTTTGTAGCGAATTTTCTTCTATTTGTAATAAAAAGGATCATCTGAATCTGTTCATTTTTATTTACTTATTTGACACAGTGTCTTGACTGCAATGTGCCGTAGTCTGCCTTGGTCTCCAGTGCCAAACCAAGCTTGCAGGTTATTATTTATTTATTTATTTATTTATTTTGGTTGTTTGGTTGTTTGCTATATTCAGATTGCTTTTGTTTGTTTAGGTGTCTGTTGCATGTAGAATTGACCGTGGTTTAGCATGCTTCTACTGCCTTTGTCTGGTGTTCCTACTGGGGCTCCATCAAATGACCTGTGGAATACTTTTCCTGACTCTCTTCCTTGAAAGAGTTTGTATTCTGGCATTATTTGTTCCTTGAACTACTGTTCAATTTAGGATGACAGACCTTAGGGGTCACCCTCCATAAAGAGGGGATATTGTCTACCGTCCTGTGAATCAACAGTTTTCACTCTTAGACAACTTTAAATGTGGGGACCGTGCCTTGTCTCAGTGGGTAGAGGTGCTGAAGCACAGGCCTGTCACTTCCTAGATCCCACAAGGTGGCAGGAAGTAACAGAGTCCAGACAGTTGTCCTATGAACTCGTCATGCAGCCATCTCTGTTGTAGAATATTACTTTAACTATGTAAAGGTGTGCTACATTTGTTTATGCTGTATTTGTTTAATGATGTAAAGATGTGTTGCTTTGCCTGTTCAAGGCACCTGATTGGTCTAGTTAAAAAGCTGAATGGCCAGTAGCTGGACAGCAGAGGGACAGGTGAGGCTGGCAGACAGAATAATTAGCAGAGAGAAGAAAGAAGGGATAAAGAGAGGGGGGCACTCAGGGCCAGCAACTCAGGCAGCTGCCAGCCAGCGAGACATGGAGTAGGACATACAGAATGAACAAAAGGTAAAAAGCCCTGAGGCAAAAACATAGATGAAGAGAAACAGGTTAAATTAAGCTGTAAGAGCTAGAAGGACAAGCATAAGCTAAGGCTGAGTGTTCATAATTAACAATAAATCTCCGTGTCATGATTTGTGGCCCAAAAGAAAGCCTGCTGCATCTCTCTCTCTCTCTCTCTCTCTCTCTCTCTCTCTCTCTCTCTCTCTCTCTCTCTCTCTCTCTCTCTCTCACACACACACACACACACACACACACAAACACACAATCTTGCCCTGACCTCCCTTCCCTTCAGCTGATGGTTTCTCAGTTTTTGTGATCTCACTAAAAGATCTCAGGTACTTATGGGGTAGAAGACAGAAAGTGGGGCACCCTCGTGTGATGAGAAAGCCCATGTAGATTTAGAAAAATAACTACAAATGCTCCATCCTTGGTTGAGACAGAAATGCTTCCTTTCTCCATCTAGATGACCTATCGAACTATTTTTAAGCACCTTTCTAATGGTGCTCTTTTAAGATTTTAGCTACATTGTTCAATCATGAATTAATGTATTTTAGAGGACTGATTTTGTATTTATCAGGCTCAAATAATAAAAAGTCAAAAATCTAAAGGCTTCAGAATAATCAGTATAAACCCTCACCCCTAGAAAGCTTTGCTTTTCCCCCCATTTACATCCACGTTAAATAACAATGATGATAGGCATTGTTATTTGAACAATGAACATGAAGCTGCTTGTAGCTGCTTATGCCTGAAACTTTAGTACTCTTGTGGCTGAAGCCCAAGGAGCAGGAGTTTAAGGACAGCTACATAGCTAATTTGATGCTACCTTGGGTTACATGGTGAATTTGTGGTTATTTTGGACTACATAGCAAGATCTCATCTGAAAAAGTAGAAAAAGGACACCATTAATTAAAATGAGTTCAAAGGTTGGTAAAGATATTTTTGTTTACGTAACAATTAGAGTCAAAGTTTATCAGGTTAAAAAAAAAGTCATTAAATCCATAAAAAGAACACTCATGATCAGGTAGTAGTAATTATGAGCACTCATTGGAGTGTGTGTGTGTGTGTGTGTGTGTGTGTGTGTGTGTGTGTGTTAGTTATGAATGTGCATGGGGGTGCAGTATATGCAGAGGCTAGAGGAGGCCTTTCTGCTTTATTCCCTGAGCCACGGTCCCTCCCTGAGTCTGAAGCTCAGGGTGTCAGCTATGCTGACTGACCAGCGAGCTCCCCAATTTACCTTCTCTGTCCTCAAGATCCTGGAGTTACAGGGGCAAGCCATATCTAGCTTTGTAGACAGAAGTTTTTGTCCAGCGTGCAGCTCCCAAGTAACCACACAGAGGCTTAATATTACTTATAAATGCTCAACCAATAGCTCAGGATTGTTACTAGCTAACTATTACATTTTTAACGAACCCATATTTTTATCTATACTTTGCCATGTGGCTTGATAACTTTTCTCAGTATGGCATGTCCATCTTGCTTCTTTCTGCATATGCTCGGGCCTCCCTCTCTCTGCCCTCCTTCTTTCCAGCATTCTCAGTTTGGCTCTTCTGCCTAACCTTATCCTGTCCAGCTATTGACCAGTCAGCTTCTTTATTAAACCAGTCACAGCAACATATATTCACACAGTGTAAAGGAATATTCTACACAGCTTTTCTCTTTCTTCTTTCTTTTCTTTCCTTCCTTATTTCTCCCCCCTCCTCCCCATCTCTCTCTTCTTTCTTTTTAAAATATGGGATCTGGTGATTTGAACTCATGCTTATGTGGCAGTCATTTTTACCCACTGAGCCATCTACCCAGCACCAAAATATATTGTTGAAACATTTCACCTGTTTCTGTTTGAGCTTATGAAATGCAGGTACTAGAAACTTCTAAATTACATTTGTTGCTTACATTGCATTTCTGTTGGATAGCAGCAGTGTTCTAAAGGTATTGTGCACAAAATTTCAAAAGACAGCTAGTCCCCCACACAGAGCTTATGGATAGAATCTTGCCTGCATCATTATATCAACTCTGTACTGTGCTCTTCAGGTTGGTGCAGAATTTAACACTTAAGGAACTGGTTGATATTGGTAAATAACTTGCCATCGTATTTCTGTGTTATGACTGTTACTAGGCTTTGGTTTTGGAATATTTGGAATATTTCATGAACATCAGCAATACCTTTTGCAGTCTGTGACTTCTATTCCCTCAACAGCACATATATCCATATATATGCTTACACCTTCCATCTCTGTAAAATTGTGGTCAGCAAATATTGTTTAGGTCAATACTCAGTGTTTACTGTCATGACTATTAATGTTAGTTATAACTGAGCTGTGCGTGTTAAGTACTCTTTTCTTTTTCGCACAGGTTTTGTTTATGCTAGAATCAGTAATTACACAGCTGCTTAGATTTTCACATGCCTCTCCTAAGTCTCATGTTCTTTACCACTTGTCTGAAATTCATCTCCATGTGTGTGAATCACACAGGATGTGCTGTTCTTGGAGCCCCAAGACCCGCCTGTCTTTTGTAGTGGCTCCCCTTTATGTGGTCAGTAGTCACACAGGGATCTGTCTCCTTTCAGGATCCTTAGCTTGCTTCAGCTTTCTTTCTTGACTTTCCATTTCTTGCTTCTTCCTCTTTCTTGGTTAATTTCCTCATTTGGAAAGTACATCTTAGTGTTTCCTGAGAAAGAATACATGAACCATAGCAAATTTTAAAGACCTTGCATGTGTAAATATGTTTTATTTATTTCCTTATGTTTAAATGCAATTGGAATTTGGAAATAAATTTAGAATATTGAAGGTATTTTTCCCTTGTTTTAGAGCTTCTAGGGCTAGTATGGACAATTTGGATCAAATTCTGGCACCTAATTAATTCTTTGTATTCTATATCCTAGTCTCGACTTTTTTTTTCTACCTAAAATTTCACTATGAAATATGCCAGGCAAAGGTTCATTTTCATCTGAATTTTTATATGCTAGCTACTCTGTTTTGGCTCTTTAATTCTCTCTTTTCATCATTTCCATTTTTGCTGGTTTCTGAGAAATTTACTTGATTGTCCCACTCTTCCAGTGATTTTTTTTTTTTTTTTCATTTCACCTATCATAGTTTTGGTTTGTTTTTTTCTAAAACTTCTCTCTCATTTAGAAGGGTTTTGTTTGGTTTGGTTTTCTTTCATGATAGGATCAGGGTGAGTGATTTCTGGTTTGTGTTTGAGCTGGAACATTAAAATGACTAGAATCTTTGTGGGTCTCTTGGCTGTTTTCTTGGGGAACCTTGGATGTCTATATTTTTAGACCTCCTGTTTTATGTCAGCTCAGTTCCCCAAACTGGGATGTTTCAGTCTTCATTTGGGTCATCTAGGTAGGACAGAGACACATGCGAACTTAAAAGGCCTCCACTCCCTATGTGCTTGTGATTTTTCTAGACTAGAGATCTTTGGATTGGATAAAAGGGATTGTTTTTCTTTGTGAGATCCTTATGCTGTTTTTGTTTTGATTTTAGCCATCCCTAAGGATATAAAGTGGCACTTTAGTGTAGTTTTAATTTTCATTTCCTTGATGGCTAATGATGATAAACATAGTTTCTTTATCAGATGTATGATAAGCACTTTTTTTTTTCATTCTGTGAGTTTGTACTGTCTAGTTTTAAGCAGATAGCTCAGTCGTAAAGTACTTGATATGCAGACATGACTTTAGTTTGGATCTTAGGTACCATCATAGAAACTGGGTGTAGAGGTGACAACATCTGTAATCGCAGTGCTGGGGAGGCAGACATAGATGCTTAGAGCTCATTGGCCTAAACTAGTTGAACCAGTTAACTCAGGTCAGTGAGTGTTCAAAAGATAAGGTAGAGAGGGATTAGTGGAGACTCCTTGCAAGACGTCTGGCCTCACGTACTCATATGTAGTTGATTTTTTTACTCTTTGGGGGCCCGCCACCCAGCTCCCAAATAAATACCCAGAGCCTTATTTTTACTTATGAATGCCCAGCCTTATATTGGCCTGTTTCTAGACAGCTTTTCTAACTTAAATTATCCTGTTTCTCTTTAACTACGTTTTGCCTCTAAGCTTTTACCCCCCCCCCCAAGAGCTGAGGACCTAATCCAGGGCCTTGTGCTTGCTAGGCAGGCACTCTACCACGGAGCTAAAGCCCCAACCCCACTTTTACCTTTCTTTATTCTAAATATCTTTCTTTCCTTCTTACCCCATGGCTGGCTGTGTGGCTGGATGGCTGGCCCCTGGAGTCCTTCTCTCCTTCTCCTTTTCAGCTCTTTAATAGACTAATCAGGTGTTTTAGGCAGGCAAAGTAACACAGCTTCGCAGAGTTAAACAAGTGCAATGTGAAAGAATGCAACACATCTTTGTGTCATTAAGCAAATATTCCACAGCATAAACAAATATAACACATCTTAAACTGATATTCCACAACACCCACATGTGCATGCTCACACACATGCACATACCCACAGGAGTGGGGACACACACTACATATGAAAATCAACAATAAAAAAACAAAATAAAAATTATTAGCATGAAGACCAACAATAAAAAAATCAAAGTAAAAAATTAGTAGCTAAATGAATGATCATGAAAATTTATAATTTATGTTTTCTTCTAAGAGTTTTATAGTTTTCGATTTTACCTTTAGATATTTGGTGCACTTTGAGTTAATTTTTGTATGAAGTGTGATGGAAGGGACAAGGTTTATTGCTCTCTGCATATTGTCCCGCCACCAATTGTTGGCAATTTCTTCTCCATCAAATTGTTTTGACACCCTTCTTGAAAATCGTGTGGCATTGAAAAAAAAAGAAAGAAAGAAAATCATGTGGCCATAAGTAAAAGTCTGTTTTTTGCATTCTTGATTTTATTCAGTTGATCTGTATGTACATTTTAATGCAATGCCATGTGAGGTTGATTGCGTTAGTTTTGTATTAAGTTTCTAAATGGGGACACAAGTCTTCTGTGTTGATTTTTCAAGATTGTTTTGTGTACTCATATGCCTTATATTTACACAGATATTTTAGGATATGTTTTCAGTTTTATAGAGAAGTGAGTTGGGATTGGATACAGATTGCATTGAATTGGTAGAATCAGTTTGGGGGATATTGCTATCTTAATGGTATTAAGTATCCTAATCCATGAGTGTAAATATGAAGTATATTCCTGTTTACACAGGCTTATTTTTCTTTGACTTATGGCACTGGTAATTAACAGTGGGGACTTGCTCATGCTAGGCAAACACTCTGCCCCTGAGCTAATTTGCTTAGCCCAGTGTTTAATTTCTTTCAATAATGTTTTATGGTGTTTAGTGTACAAATATTATACTTTGTTAATTATATTCCTTCATATTTTCTTTCTGCTATCAGAAATACAATTATTTTTTTAAATTTCACTTTTAGTATTGTTCTTTACTGGCATGCCAAAATACAGTAAATTTTAAAACAATGGTCCAATTATCCCACCAGCTCTCCCAAAGTTGTTTACTAATTGTAATAGATTCTTTGTGTATGCGTGGGTATGAAATAGGAGAGGATGGAAGACAGATGAGAGAGAAAAAAGAGGAAGAGAGAGGAGAATTTTCTGTATGCAAGAACATGATATTTGTGAATAAAGTAGTTTGATCTCTTTCTTTTCTGGATGCCCACTTCTTTTCCTTACCTATTTGCCTTTTAGTAGTTTTGAATAAAAGTGGCAAGAGAAAGACATTGCCCTTTGCTCATTGTAGTGGAAGATATGTTTACTCATCATATATGATTTTAGCTGTGGGTTTTTCTCTTTTAAAGTATTGTATTATTATTGTTTGGGATGTGTGTGTGTTTGTGTGTGTTCTAGGAGTTGGTTCTCTTCTTGTATTGTGGATTCTGGGAATCAAATCCTATAATTAGATGGCATATTTTATTGATTACTTTTCAGATGTTAAGCTACCTTTGCATTCCTGGGGTAAATACAACTTAGTTATAAACATTTGGTGGAGTACCGTAGGGAAGCTATCTAAGCTTGTACATTTGCTTCTAGTCAGTTATTAGGTTACTACATTAGCATAATATTTTAGTTAAAGACAATTAGAATTAAAATTTTATCTCATACTGCTTACTGATATTTTATTAAGCCAGCTGTTCCTTATAACATCCCCCAAAGAGATATTTTTATATATCTAACTATAGCTTTCTTTTTTCTTCTCTGCAGGTTCAGTAGCTCGTTTGGAAATCAGTAAACCATGGCATCTAAGAAATTTGCCATTAAAGTAAGTAATGTTCAGCAGCTGTCTTTAAAAGTCACTCTCTGTCATATATGAGTTCTGTGTTAATTAAAAGTTGAAGTTCTTAAGTTGATCTCTACTTTTTAAATGTACAATTATGGAAAATTTAAGTTAGTTAACATCAAAATTTTAAGAAAAGATGGGTGAGAAAACTAATAATTTTTCAAATGATAAGGAATTCTTTGCTTCAAATCTTTTGTGTAGGATCCTGTTTGGTTGTAACTTTGTCCCTAATGCTAATATTAATCATTCACATTGCATCTCCATGGTGTGACTTCTGAGGATGACAAAACAGGCCAAAGTCAAGGGGCAGGCAAAGCTGTTTTCCCTGGGTGCATGCTGAGAAAGCGCTCCTGCTTGCCTGCAGCCTCCTCAGCTCTCATTGTCAGCTTTACAGAGTAGAGTCATCTGAGGAAGGCCTCAGTGAGGAGCTGTCTAGATTAGATTGGCCTGTGGACATATCTAGGGGACGGGGATTGTCTTGTTTATTTATTGATAAAGGGAAGCCTTGCCCATGATGGGCAGCTCTCTATTTCTAGGCAGGTGGTCCTGGGCTAAGAAAGTGAGGTAAGAAGTGAGGTAAGCTTGAATATGTGAATAAGCCTGTGAGAAGGCTAATGGGTGAGCCAGCAAGGAATGTTCCTCCATTGTTTCTGCTTCCAGCTCCTGACTTGAGTTCAGGCCCTGGCTTCCCTGTGTTGGGCTGTGATCTGGAGTTGTGAAAGAAACCTTTGCTCTTTCAAGTTGCTTTTGGACAATGCATTATCACAGTAACAGAAAGGGAACTAGAACAGCTGACTTTTTCATTTTCCTCTTATAAATTTGCCATCTCTATTCGTTCATAGTAGAGCTCAGAGCTTCTTGAGTATAATGATAAAGGGTTCTATGTGGGAGAAGGTCTTCCGAAGACTTGATAAATACCTTGTGTGAGCTCTTGGAGATACGGTCATTTATGTTGGCTTTTCTCCTGGTCAGTTCTGTGTAACACTGTCACTATCTTCCAGAGCAATTAAAAACACCAAAGCAGGGCCAGTGATATGGCTCAGCAGGTAAAGGCACTTGGCACAATGCCTGACTATCTGGGTTTGATCCTCAGTTGTATTCCTAAGACCCAATGGTGGCAGGAGAGAACCAATTCCTGCAAGTTGTCTGGTCACCTGCCTTGCACACACGCAAATACATGTAATAATCAAAGCCATCGAAGAGAACTCTTAAAAATTGTGATAGGGAAGCCATCCCAGTTGATGGCTTCTGGCAGGGGTAGGGGTAGGGAAGGACTCAGGTTTTTGTTATTTTATTTTTCTTTATTAAGAAATTTTCTACTTCTCATGCTAGCTACAGACCCCCCCATCCTCCCTCCTCCCACCCTCCAGCCCTCTTTCGCAAGCCACCCCACATCCCCACATCCCCCAAATCGAGGTCTCCCATAGGGAGTCAGCAGAGCCCAGCTCACTGAGCCTAGGCAGGTCTAAGCCCCTTCCCACTGCACCAAGGCTGTGCAAAGTGTCACACCACAGGCACCGGACTCAGTTTTTTTAAGGGGCAGGCCACTTCGTATTTGACCATGCTCCAGTGAGTATATGGGCAACATGAATTGGACTTGATATTTTTTTTTCTTGTTTTCTTTTGTTTTGGGTACTGTCACAAGGGTGGGGGGGTGGACCTGGGAGGACCAGGAAGTGAATGAAATTATGTGAAATTTCCAAATAATCAATAAAAATATTGTTAATAAAACAGCTCAAATTCTAGTATTTGGTTAATCAGATTATGAAACAGTGTAATATGTCATTTTATCTTATTATTTATAAATTTTGTTGTTTACAGTTACTTCTGGTGTGCATATACTCTTGAGTATTTCTTTCATAAGGGTGTCTAAGTGGGGAACATTCATTGTCTATCAAATGTATTTTGATCTTCATCTAGATTTCTAGAATCTAGAACGCTATTAAATTGATTTTAGAATGCTAGTTTGAACATTATTTTACTTTGTAGCAAGATTCTGTCTCAAAAGACAAAAGTAAATACAATTATCTGGTGATATATGCCTTTAATCTCAGCACTCAGGAGGTAGAGGCAGGTGGACGGATATCTGTTAGTTCAAAGCCATCCTGGTCTGCATAGTGAGACCCTGTGTTTGGGGGTGGGGGTAGAGGGAGGGAGAGAGAGAGATTGAAATTACTGGCTTAAAATAATAACTTAAAATGATCTTGTGTTTCTTTCCTGACTCTGTATAGGTGGTTTCTCCTTTTGATGTTAGCTGGGACTGCAGTTATTAGGGACATCAAGTGTGGCATCGTCATATGGCAAGTGCT
This sequence comes from Peromyscus leucopus, assembly GCF_004664715.2. Classification (NCBI taxonomy): domain Eukaryota; kingdom Metazoa; phylum Chordata; class Mammalia; order Rodentia; family Cricetidae; genus Peromyscus; species Peromyscus leucopus. Next base: position 113,235,244 of record NC_051066.1, read on the forward strand.
CGTTGTTTGCCGTTTTTTTTTTTTTATCCCCATGTTGGTTGGCTTTGGCTTCTCCTAGCATAGGGACTAGGTACAGAAGCCCTAAACAAGAGTTATAAGTACAGAGCAGTGTAATTTGCTCACTCTCAAAGGCCTGGATTTAAGTCTCAGCTACCATCCCAGTTGGCATTCTGTTAGTCAGAACAAGGACCAGGCCAGAGGAGGGAACTTGATTTGTGATGTGGGAAGCTCCAGAATGGAGAGATGTTGGGTTGCACCAGAGTCTAGTTGTCACAGAAGTCTCTTGACAGCCTAGTATGTTCAGTCTCTTTCTTGATGACCTAATAGGACCAATCCTTTTCTTTGTTATCTGTCCTTTGTCTCTGCTGTCTCTTAAGATTTTATTTCTGTCTTTGCTATTCTACAGTTTAATTCAAGACAAATTTCTAGGCATAGATTTATCTGTGTTGGAATGCAGTATAATACATTCAGTTTTGAAAAATTCTCATCCATTTCTCCACCTGGGATTGCATGTCCTAATTGATTCTGTTCTCTTTACAATTTATATTTGAAATTTGCTGGGTAAAGTCATGACTTGCTTACAGGTTGAAAGAATGAAATTGACCTGTCTAAGCCTGTACCTTAGCAAGCTCTGGGCTCTAAAATGGACTAGGCTCTTTGCAGAGTTCACCAGAAGCTTTCTGAGGCTCAGGAGGACACCTAACTTTGGTCACATGTCAACCCTAGAGCTTTCATTCTGTCCAGAGACGATATGCTGACCCCCCTGCTGTGCATACTGACGCAGCTGACTTTGCTACCATATTACTCCATCTCCCAGCTGTGTCTGAAAGCCTTGGAACCCAGCTTCCAGGTCAGGGGTGTTACCACAAGCATGAGTTTCAGGCTTGCAGACTAGCTACAGAAACTGGTCCAATCCATAGTGATCATGTTCCTCCTGCCTCTGATCACACATGCAAGGATCTAGTTCCCTAACCATGGCGTTTAGCAGCTCACAGCCCATTCCCTTGGGTTCCTTTTCTAAATGTCTGACACAGAGCCCTTGTAAAGTAAATGGCTCTGCTCTGCCCCAGGGTGTCATGCCATTGGTGCTGTCACCATATGCCTTCTACTGTGGACAGGTCCAGGAGGTGCGTATGATGCACAGCCATCGACTTGTCCTTCCCATTAGCTCAATGCTTCTTTCAGCGTGCCCCTCCTTCCTTTCCAGCCTGCATATCAACTTTTAATTCCAGAGTGCTTTTTCATCATGCTTCTTCCACTTAACCAAAGTCTTTTCATCTGTATTTAATGTGCGGGTAAAAGAGAAACACTCACACTTTGGTGTGGGAGAGGTCAAGCCAAAAGGTGTTAATTGAAAAGGATAATAGCTGTTTTAATTTTAGTAACGATGTTTTTATTTACAAATTTATATTTTTTCATTTTTTTTTAAATTCACATTCTACTAGTTCTTGTATGCTTGCTCAATTTTTAAAAATGATCCCATTTTCTCATCTTAATGTAATAATTCTACAGTAATTTATTTTATAATTGCTTTTAAGTTTCTCCGTTATTTACAATATTACATACTAAGTATGAAATAACTGGGTCAGTTAAATGCTGCATTGTTTATCTGACATTAATATTTCTATTTTAAGATGAGGCCTTTCTGTATTACCCAGGCTGACCTAAAACTCATGATCTTCTTACCTCAGCCTCAGAAATGCTGACATTATAGTTTATGTTTGTGGTTTTTTATATTGTATATAGCATTATACACATGTATTCATGTATACATATTCCCCCCAACATACATGGGTAGAAAGATGTTCTCTGAAGAGCAGTTGAGTAATTTTAACCTTATTTCTGCTGAGGCCATTGGCATTTTATTAGTTTACTTTCATGGCTCAGGGTTCTACTAACCTGTGGATAGTACACATTTAGAACCCACAGCAGAGTTGGGTAGGAGGGTTTTTATTTTTCATTTTTATTTTGCAGATATAATTTATTTCCTTGATTTTTTTTTCCTCCCCCTCTGTTTCCAAGGTTCTAGATGGATGGAGCCACTGTTCACTGTTCACTTCTAGATACAGAGAAGAACAGTTTTAGTTACATTTTCACAAATGTCAGTCACTGTTTCTCAAAGGAATGAAGTGAATAGCTCTGACCCCAGAAAACTTATATCCTTGCTTATAGACAAACTGAGCTTAGAAGTATTGTCTACGGATATGTCTACGGATTGAGTACTCGTATGCTAAACACCGAATTCTGTGATGGAAGGTTACACACATCTACACACAGGAAGTTTTCTTAATTCCAGGCTCAAAGGAAGTGGCTTCAGTTCTAAGTCCCCCATTTTTGTCAGTGCCCCTAGGGCATTATGAGTCCAGCTCTCCATCTTCCCCTGTCTTAATCCTGGTTCTAGAATTCCTGACAGCCAGGCTTGTCTCTCATAAACCCATGGTTATTGGTAGAGCTGTGGGGGTTTGTTGCTTTTAGTGTTATTTTCAGAGAGCCACCTTCTTTTCCTGTCTGCAGTGAGCTTGTTTCTGTTTCTTCAGGTTCTTATCTGTATTCTTTCTTTTCTTTACTTAAGCCAAGTTCTTAAGGCAGAAGCCTAAGCTTTTGCCATCAAACCTTTTTTTTTTTTTTTCTGTTGCTTATACTTAAAGCTATACGGTTCTGTCAAAGCATTTCCTGCTTAATTGCTTTCTTCTCAGTAGATGCAATTAAGGTGGGCATTTGGTCAAATAATTAATAAATTTCATTATGATATGTATTTTAGTATATTAGTTATTGCAGTCTCTTTTTTCTGTTTGGGAATTTCTGTTGATCATATTTAAATTGGTCTTTAGTGAAGTTCTGTTTTTATAAAATACTGCTTTGTAAACATTTGAAAAATGTGATATTATCTAGAATGATTTTATATCACATATGTAACATCAGGTATAGTAATATACAATAAACACATATATAAAACATATAAAACAAATCAAATTTAACAGTTGTGTTATACCAGTTTGTTATGTATTTCCTAATATTGTTGTCCATTTGTTCAATCAGTTGAAAAATATATTAAAATATCCAACTGTGATTTAAAATTTATATATTTTTCCTTTGAATTTTATTGAATTTTCTTAAAGTTTTAAACTATATTCATAGATACATAAAAATTTACAGTTACTATATCTATTGAATTTAATTTTGAAATACCTTTTTATCTCTAATTATACTTCTCAAATTATAGTCTCTTTGTGTGACATTAGTGTAACCTACATTTGGGATCCATTAATCAAACATCGGCTCCTATGGGAGTCTCAGTTAGCCAAGCCCAGTCATATGTGCAATGCTTCCAATACCACTTCATTGTTTTAATTATGAATGAAAAATAGCGTCAGCACAAGTTTAAGGGAAACTTAGAATATAAGAAATAGAGACTAAAGTGATTGAAAACTCAGAAGGTCAGAGAGAGTTTAGGGAGGGATAAAAATTAGAGAGTTTAATTTTTATTTTCAGAGCAAAAGGAAACTTATAATGATGAAACAAGATCAGGCTGATACAAACAGAGAAATTGTTGAGAATAGGAAAGCGTAATTATAAAACATGATAGAAACAGTTTTTTGATGATTTCAAGGAATATTGCTCAGTAATGAAAACAAAAGATTGTTTCAAAAATGTAGAAAAAAAAAACCAAGAAAATTAGAATTTGGTCTTGATATCAAAAGTTGAATTTCTAGAAAAAAACGAGAAGTAGTAGAAAGGAACGCTGTGAAAAACAGGATAATAAAATTTACCACAGAGGACACAAAGTTCCTGTTGGAAAGGGTGAGTGAGTATCCAGCAAAACCAATGCAGAAGGGTTGTGCTGAGCCTGTCATGCTACAATTTCCCAGCAGAGACTTGGTGTGGGGAGGAGGAGGAGGTAGAGGGAGGGAGCGAGGGAAGTGGAGGGGGACAGGAAGGAGAAAGGACAACCCAGAAGAGAGAGGTGAAGAATGAGGACCTGCCTGCTCAACAGTAGCAACGAGGCAATAAGAATAGTAATACCTTAGGTTCGAGCACTAAGAACTCTCTTCCCCGTCCAACTTTGAAGCACAGATTATGGTGGAGTAGAGACCTTTTCAGAGAAGCTAAGGTCAGGGAAATTTGCTTTCTGTGTGCCCTATCTTAGGATGTGGTTCTCCAAAACGGGGCGTAAACAGAGGGTTAGACGTGCGAGCCTGGATATAGAGAATGAAAACAGCCAGGGCCTAAACAAATCTCATGCTGATCATTATGGATCAAGTTCAGAGTATAGTCATTTCGGTTGGTATAGGAAGGAGGGTTCCTTGCAAGTAACAAAAAGTGGAAAGTAGGAAGAGGCCTTGTGCATTTAAATATATAAAGAAAAAAAATTTTTTTCTGATCTGTCACAGGGCTTGGGAGTAATGTAGTCATAGGAATTTAGGAAACTAACAAAAGAAAAATGATGTAACTCTTAACTCTTAAGTAAAAAGAGAATTGTGTAAAATAGAGTAAATATAAGCTATGGCTTGATATTGAGCAAAGCTTATGTTTCATGATATTGTGAACTCCGGGTTTCAGAAGGCTGGTGAAAGGAGAAGTGTGGGATGGTGGCTGTAAGCATTGTGTCCTCATTGTCCACAGATGATGGATAGAGTGGCAGTAGTAAGGAAGTGTAGTTCACACAGAATCAATGGTTAGTAGCAGATTAAAGAGCTAAGTTTTCAGTCCTGTTGCCTCTGGTAGGTGGCAGTTGGGGCCAGAATGGGCTCTTTTTGTTTTTCAAGGCAGGGTTTCTTTGTGTAGCCCTGGCTCTCCTAGAACTCTCTGTGTAGATCAGGCTGGCCTCAAACTCACAGAGATATGCCTGCCTCTGTCTTCCAAGTGTGGAGATTAAAGGTGTGCACTACCACACCTGGCTTCGGGGCTTATTTTTGATATGGCATTTTAATCTGCCTCTGCATAATATTCAGAAACTAAGTAAATAAATAAACTTTTAATGAAATAAATTTATACAGAGTTTTCATAAAGATGCATCTACTTTTTGACAACCTGAGTTGAAAAATTCTTGGATAGATCATGTTTTCAAAAGTAGGAGATCAACTAATGGCATCAAATATCGTGCCCTTTGTGTCTGGGTTCTTTATGACTCACAGCTTTTCCTTTTTAAAGTGAAGGCTTGTTCTCCAGACCTTTGTTAATCTGAGTGTTTTGGGGCCTTTTTTTTCTCTCTAATTCTTGGGACCTTGGACTTGGAATCTCATGTATAACTCCCTCCCAGTCCAGATTTCCAGGAAATGTTGAAGGCTGGAATCCTTGGAGCAGCAGCTTTCATGGTCTCTTGATGTCTAATTCCCTGCATTCTACAGCAGGGAGGTCTGTTCTACTCTGCAGTGACTCATCCTAGTTGATGGAAGTGGTAGCAGCAGGGACATGTCTCTCCAAGCTTCTGTAGTGATCTTAGTTGAAGGCTTTGCCCCATCCCAGTATGTTAAAATATTCATAGTTACATAAACTTTCAGAGTCAAGCAAAGGTCAGCTTTAGACAGAGTTACCAAATTACAGCACATATGATAGCCAATTGTTTTAGAAAATAAAGTTTTATTTGTATGTAGCCATTTCTATTGTTAATCTGTTGTCTCTGGCTGCTTTTATTCTATAGTGGGCTGATTTGAGTAGTTATAATAAAGGCAGGCACCACTGCCTGCAAAGTGTACATACATGTATATATATACTTTGTTTTATTTTTATAATATGTGTATAAATATTTCTTATAGAACATCTCAGGTTCTACTAGCCATATATCAAATGCTCAGTAGTTTGCAGGTGGCTAGTAGCACGCACACGCACACACACACACACACACACACACACACACACACACACACACACACACACACATCCAAGCCAGGGCCTCATGAATGCCAGACAAGAGCTATAGCCTTGAGTTACTCCTGGTCCTGACAGAACAGGTTTAAATGTCTATCCTTTGGTGCTCTCGCCTGCTTAAACCATGACAGAGTAAGCATTCAATGAAATTAACCTTATGTTAAAATGACTGCAAGCATCAGGCAATCCCAAAGCAAACAGAAGTAGATATGAACACACAGGTATTAATCATAGATATTTATCCATTAAAACACAAAATGGTAGAGAAAAGAAACCAGAACAATAAATTATTGCTTTAAATGTCCAATAACGTATATGGTATGTGCCTTGGGGAAAGTTCATGGTCCCATTCCTGGCGTTAAGATGTGTAGAATGTTGCCAGGCCTCATTCCCAGTAATTACATTTTAAGATTTAACATGTTTAACTTGGGCTCCAGAGAAGCAGTACAGCAAAAGCTCCCAAGCTCATTGTCTGTCTTTGTAGATCATTTCCTCTGCTTCCTGCATCTGTTTTCTTGGATTAGTTTGGTATTACAGCAAAGTCTAAGATTCTTTTGGCCATGAAGACTGCTTTGCCGCTTCCCCTCCCCACAACGTTTTTGTGGGTGGGAAAATTTTTGTTGTGAGAGTTGATTAATTAGAAGGGATTCCTGGCTTCCCTAGCAATGGCAGCCTGGGAAGATTACAGAGCCTGGCTTAGTGACAGGCGGGCCAATCTGTATTTAAGGAAAACTTGGACCAGCCAAATTTCCCTGGAATGTGGATCTGGCTTTGTCTTCTACAGGGAATGTGCAGTGACCCTTCGCCCCTTCCCACCATTGCAGAAGACTGACAGCATCTACTTTTGCTGTTCAACATTGTCTACTTTTTCTTTGGGGTATGTGGGGAGGTACTGGTTTAGAAAGCCTGACTTGTTTTCTAAATTTTAAGTAAGAGATCTAAAGGTTTATTAATGTTTAAAAAGAAATAAGAGTTTACTGTATTTTAAGAATTTCTTTATATCCTTACTATTTATGCTTTTTCTTTTCTTCTCCTTGATAGCAATTTTAGTTTTATGCTGAGATCTAAATCTCAGTTAATACTTTGCATTCTGTAGAACACCACAAAAAGTTAAATATGCTCAAGAATTGATGAAATTTCCTTGCTATAGTAAAAGTGAATGTGAAGACTAATGCATTACATTTTCAGAGAAAGAAACTGTTGAATAGCAGATGGGCTGTCATTAGGCTTTTGTCTTGCTAGCTTGCCTCTGTGAATCACTTACATCCTGTGTCCTAGGTTTTTGGTGTTCCTAAAGGGGAATGTGCCACTGACTGTGTTACCATTGCTTATTTGAAAATGGATGCATTGATCTGGTGTGTCACATTGAAAACAAGATTGAAGCCAATTTTGCTTCAATATAGGTTAACTCAGCTCACATAGGTTGAGTTCTACTTACTGATCTAAATTTTAAGAAAGATAAAACGGAAGTGCTCCTAAAGGATAACCAAAAGCATTTTAAGTATTCTGTTCTTTAGTAGAAATAAATGTTTGTAAGGAAAGTGATCTGTAGCCCTGAGAACATTTTTACAAGGATGTTTATCGCTACCAAATTTTCAAAGCCTAAGAAGGACCTGTGTGTTTCTTTTTCGGATTCTTAAATTCCCCACCTTTCAGACCTCTTTAGTTCAGTTTCTTTTAAGAGCTTTATTCTTTGGACGACACACGGGGGTAGTGTATGGCTGGCGATGTGCTCCGCTGATGTTGGCTGCTGTTTTTCACCAGGTCTGCATTGCTGCATACCCAGATTGGGAAATGTGTGCAGCTAAATGTGTGCTAATTACTTGATGGAATTGGAACAGAACTGCTTACTGACACCAACCGGTTAATTCTACCATGGCTGTAGAGATGTGGGGTGCCTTCTTATGCTCTAGTATATGTGCTTTGAAACAAGAGATTTTGTTTGTTTGTTTTGAAATCAAGTTTCTTTTTCCAAGAGTTCTCTGTCTGGCCAGATCAGTTATCAGGCCTCCCTTCCACAATCTTTTTCCTTGGAATATAAGCTTTTTGTTTGTTTGTTTGTTTTTATAACTGAAAAATGTTTAAATCTAGCCTTGGCTTCTCATCCTCTTCCCACTTGTTTCTAAGTAGTTTCTACCTGAGTTCCTTGCTATAACCTCAAAGGCAGGGCCCAGCTTTAGTTTTCCTCGGATCTGGCTTTGGATTCGCAGGTTCGTGGCCCTACTCATGATATCCTTCTTGTCCTTGCCACCTCTTCAGGTGTCCCCCTCTCTGTGTCTTGAGGTTGCTCCTCTCTCCTGGGGCACCTGTGGGAGCCTTTGCTGACCTCTCTTGTCTTTTCTCTGCCAATCCTTCTCTGCCTGCCTCCTGCTGCTACTTTTTGTTCATCTAGACAAGTATCTGTGTGCCGTTTCCCTGATTAAATGACTGAGTAATTCCTTTTGTTTAATCAGGCCTAATGTCAACTCTCAGACAGCACTCTGGTAATTACTGTCCATTTCCTCCTTGATAAAGTCTTATTTTTCATTTTGCAACTTGGGAAAATGATCCACCTGTTCCCCTGGAACTGATTGATTTGTATTTCACGTGGTCACCAGGCCTGTGATTTTTTTTTTTTCTCTTCTTATTTCTCACCTTTTTTTCTATAGTTCATGCTACTTGTCATTCTCTTCCAGGTTTGCCAGATGAACGAATCTCGTTTTCTTTGATACAGAAGCCAAACTTTTCCTATGCTAATTACAGTCTTACTTTCTATGCGGTGTCCGGTGCGTGCAGCTTACTGTCATACCTTGCACACATTGTCCTAGAACACCCCCTGAGAAGGAATTCTCTTCTGCCTCTGCTATATATTCACAGGCCCCGAGTGCTCTCGAGTATTGCTGGGAACATCAAAACCACTCTTTCCTTCTTTCTTTCCTCCTGATTTTTTTAATTTGTAGTCTTCAATTTGTAGTATATCTTTACTTTTATAGTTCTGTCTTTTCCTAAACTTTGAAAATAGTTTAAATAATTCTTTTACAGACAGCCTTTGTTTATTTACTTGTGTTTATGCATGTTGGCATGTGTGTGCAGTTGGTTGTATACATGTGTACATATGTGTGGCCAGAGAACAACTTTGGGTGTCATTCCTCAGCATCCATCTATGCCCTTTCTTTTGTGGTAGGGTGTCTCAATGGCCTGGAACTCAGCAAATAAGTTTGACAGGCTAGTCAGTAAGTTCCAGGGATCTATTTGTCTCTGTTTCCACAGTGTCGGGATTACAAGTGCTGTCAGTTTTGGATTAAAGTCAGTTCTCATGTGCTTTACACTCTGAGCTATTTCCCTAGCACACCAACAGTTACCTAATTAATTCTACTTAAACAGATAACCAGAATGACAGCATGTAGAGTTTGCTTCTGTCATTCAAGATTATGTTTAATTAACTCTTCAGTGTTAAACTGTAATACTTTGATATTTTTCCTGATGTACATATTAAGTGTGTGTTTTATTTTAATCTTCTAGTGTTAAAAAAATCTTTGCTAGAAAGATAGACTCAGGATCTTTCACCAACTGTATGGATTCTCTCTAAGGGCTGTAGAGGGCATCATCGTTCTATATTTCACAAGGTAACTTCTTTAGATACTCTGATCCAAGGAAGTAGAACAGCTGAAGTGCGTTTTAAAATGGCTGGCTCAGGACCAGATTATCACGCAACCCAAAATGCCTGTCTTTTTGCCCATTGGTTGTAACACATGTACATCCAGAGTCTGTTATGTATATGTATGTGTAGTTTTATTGCTTCTGCCTGAATGTACTTACCAGGATATACCATGCTGACCACTACGGTGGAAACAATCACAACCACCAGACCTATCCAGAGTGGCCTCTGAGAAATCATTCTGAGCATGTCAGAGGCCACCTGTCGTGTGCTTTGTTCTGGGTTCAAGAATCTAGAAATGATGTGCTGAGAGGAAGAATGCCCTTTGTTTTTGGAAAGCCTTAGGGGCTGTCCTCACAGTAGAGTCTAGAAGGGGCCAAAAGGGACCGAGAAGTGTTGTTCTGGTTACTGCTCTTCTGCTCACCTCTTCTCATTGTTCTAGTCAATGCCAGTTTGGGAGGTATTTGGTTAAGGAAGTTAGGGGTGAGGTAGGTATTGCGTGTCCTTGTATTTCACAGTCATGTGGCAATGACATTGTCTTAAGTGTACAACTATCTCCTCATTACCCACATACTGTGAAGATGCATAGCGTTTACCTAACCTCTTTTAGATACTTCTCTGGGAGGACCTTTTGGAACATCCATTATTAAGTAATAACAAGAACTTAGGTCTCTGTATGTGTCATTCTGTCACATGGGAGTAACATGTGACAATACTTTGGTCTCAAGACTTTACTTGTTATTTATACAGTTATTTGGCAACCCTGTGTATTCACATATATGTATATCCATACATGTGATATATTTTGTGTGACATTAGAAAAGAATGTTCTGCTGTTTGTTTCACAAAGATATAATAACATCATAAAGATTCTGGTGAAGCATACACCAGGTCTAGCATTCCAGTTCTTGTTATTGAAAAATGTATTATATGTTAGGGATGAGTATTGGCATCTTGTTCATGATGCCATTTCTATGATTCTTTCTCATTTGTGCTTGTTTCTGTAGGTTTTTTTATAGCACATGTTTGATATTAATTTATGTGTGTGTGTTTGTTCATGCACAGAGACGTGCTATGTACACATGCTATGCTACACATTCAGAAATCAGAGAGGACAAACTTGGGGTTTGGTCCTTAACTTCCACTTTGCTTGTGACAGTGTCTCTTGTTTTGCACTGCATACACCTGGCTAGCTGGCCTGTGAATTACAGCAGTTCTCTGTCTCTTGTCTTGCTGTGAAAGTGCTAGGATTGTAGACCACTCTACTGTACCTGATTTTACATGGATACTAGGGGTCTAGACCCAGGCACTCATTATTGGGTGGCAAGCACAATATCCACTGAGCCATCTCCCAGTCACTTCTTAAAATTTAGGTCATTGGGTTTTTGAGGAAAGAATGCTAGAATATGAAACTAGTATTAGGTTTTATCCAGGATTCCTGAGTTCATCTTGTGGTTTCACTTATAAAATGACACCTATGAAATCATGTTAATTCTCTGAACAACCATCTCCTTATCTATAGATAGAAATAACAGTATTATCTGTTTCACTGGTTTTTTTTATATATCAAATTAATAATGAAAGGTATAATGCTATGAAACTGTTTGGAAAAATAACATTCTGTGCATGCCATGGAGCCCTCAGTAATTGTTTTACAGTGATGTTCTGTGTAGCAGAGGGACTTGGCCTTGACTTCTTATTTGTTCTTGGTCTCATAATTCTTTGGAGTGAGGACTAGTCTAATTCTTTTCATATGTGAGGTTTCGGTTACCAAGTCTTTATTTGTCTTTGCCTGCAAAGCCCTGGTTAGGCATTTGAGATCCAGGCAAGCCTGATGATCTGCCTCCATCCTCAGGGAGTTCGCAGTGAGGCATCGCAGTGTCAGACTTCCAGAGCAGCGGAGTGAAGCAGAAGCGCGGTGCGCTCTGTGCAGCCTGGTCAGGACCAAGCTGATGAAGGACATGGTTCCGATCTAAGTGGGCTGCTGTGGCCTGCCGGCCTCTTCAGTGTCCTCCTTGTCAGTTAATGCTCTGAGCTACTCACGGTGGCGGGCAGCTGTGATTAGAAGTCGGAAGAGTTAGATTTTAGTCCTTGATGGAGATTGCTGATTAGGGACGAGGCAAGCAACTTTCATTATCTGTAGTTGTCTCTGGAACTAAGCAAACTTACACAGTACAGTGAGTGTGGGGAAAAAACAAGCTGGATGGTTCTTGCTTTACATGGCATCTTTGGGGTCACTCATTGGGATGCTTATAGTTATTAACTGGGCTGCAAAACTCACTTGCCTGTTCAGTTCTCCAGGATACCTTCCTGCTTTCAAAGGGCATCTTCTCATTTAGATGGCTGGCTTTTGTTTGCCTAAGTTAACAGTAACTTCCTCAGTTACTTACATGCAAAGTGTAAGCTGCTGGCCTTCCTGAGGCTTCTCTAGAAGTGGCACACTGTTATGTCTACTATGTTGTGTCATATCCAGGAGTGGGCTGAGACCTTGCTTCTTTCTGGAGAATCAGTGTCTGTTTTCAAAGGTAAGGGAGGGATTCACATTATCAGCTGTATTTGAGATTGTCATGATTTTCTTATTTTTAATTAAATGAAGTGTTGAATTAGAGAGTCACTGGGCTCCATATATATATATCCTGAAATTTCCATAATACTAAAATTTTTGTGACATGGTGGAAGGAATTTGGGCTGAGCTGGTGTCAGGCCTTATTACTAACCTGTACTTCGGCAAGGTAAATTGTTGAGTGTTTGAACCCATATATTAAATGTTAGGGTTAGGACTGGAGGGATGAGTCAGTGTTAAGAGCATATACTGCTCTTGCAGAGGACCCAAGAGTTCAGTTCTGAGCCGCCACATTGGGTGGCCATAACCACCTGTAATTCTAGCGCCAGGCGATCCAATGCTCTCTTCTGAATTCAGGGGCATGTATACTCATATGTGAGTTAGCGCTTTGTCTACAACTGTCCTCCCCCCCAATTAAAAATAAAAATAAATCCTTAAGTATTAGGGTTAATTAAATAGGCATTAATAATAACTCATAAATAGGATTAGTTAGTTTTTTAAAACCCAGATTGAAGTTTCTGACGTTGTTTAATATAAAGATGTTTGGGTATTTAATCATGTTTTACAGGCACTAGCATATATACTTTTAAGATAAGGAACTCAAGCAAGACAAACAAGTTTTCCTGTTACAAATTTCCCCTAAAACGGTGTAACTATTTTTTTAAAAATAGGTTTAAAATTAAGTGCAGGTTTGAAAATGCATTTTGGTGTGTGATTGTCTGAGTAACATGGTATTTCAGGTAACTGTTGGGGAGGAGAAAGAAAAAGTTTCGTGGGATGGCCAGCATTCAGTGTGGTTACTAGGGCAGTGATAGTGCTGGGCCTGTGGATCAGGCCTGATGGCTGGGACTGGGGCCCTGTGCCTCTGGTCTGACACTACGTAGTTAGAGCCACCTGAGCTCGGCAGAGAAGCAGGCTTGGAGGAAGAGTGTAGTCTGTGAAGCACTGGTGCTCCAAGTGTGTTCCCTGGGGCAGCAGCATCAACACCTCCTTCTCTAAAGGTGGTGTTTTTGTCATCTGTTGATGTGAGGGTTACATAAAATGACGCATATAAAGTGTTTAGCATACAGCTAGGTAACCATCTTAGTATCAACATTGACTATAACAGTTATCACTATAATTTTAATCATTGTGATTCCTATTTTTCTGGCAGGGTATTTTGTGAAGTAGCTTATTTTGAAATTTCTTTCACCGAGTCCTGATGAGTTCTGGAAATTTTGCGGCTGGTCTGTTGATCTGACCATATTGTGCATCTAGTGAAAGAAGACCCATGCAAGCAACGTTTGCAGGCCTTTCTTAGGAAGGCCCAGGGTTCTGAAGGTGCTGTTCTTAAGCTGCTGTTGGAATAACGTTAACTGCAGTGATGTAGTTATGCACAAAGCCTGAGGGTTTGCTGGAATCGCCAGCGTCAGTCATTTTATGAGTTCCCCCAGACAATGCCTGAAGTCTGGCTTTGCTTTGAAGAGTCCTTCTTTCCAGACCCCTGCTTCCTCAGTCCAAGCACAGTCGCTCTTCTCCATGTAGAGTTTTCTCTTTTTTCTTTTGTGGTTAAATAAGGACCATGGTTAACCCCAAAAGGAAGGCCAGCTGGGTCCTAGATCTAGGCCCAGCTGCTGTGCCTGAGCCAGCCTGGGCTTCCCCACTTCTGCTGGCTGCCACCTTTGCTTCTTTAAGTCCAGCTCTCAAAGTGAGAAGCAGTTTAACCTGTGTTTAGGACCTGCTGATTCAGAGGCAGCAGCGGGTGCTTTTTGAGATGACACTTGCTGCTGAGTGAGCCCTTGCCCTGACTTGCTTTGGCTTCTTGTTAGCACCTGCCTTCAGGCCTGGATGCCTTCCTTTGCCTTTGCTTTCCTCCAGGAAGTTGTGGGTTTAGGTATGGTCACTGTGGGAAGGCTTATCTTCCCTGCTGTGCTCCACAGGAGTCCTCCCCACATCCTCCTGCCTTTTGCTGTCTTGGGACAAGAATGGAGTGGTTCAAGTGAAGCTAACTGTTCACATGGAGGCTAGGATACAGAGGCAGAGCCATCCCACCAGGGGTTGCTGCATCTTCCATGGAAGTGTTACCTTCCTTGAAGACTTGAGCCGGGTCTCGGTTCTGCCTCAGCTTGAGTGGCTTAGCTGCTGCCAGTGGAGTACACAGGGGTCCTGTACAGGTTAACTCAGAAGAGGGCAAGTGAGCATACTGGATAGTCTCCCTCTTGCTTTTTCAGGGATGAGATGAGAGTCTCTGCAGAGTAGGTCAAGAAATTCAGAAGTTGCCCGGAGAACTTAATGTCTTAGAGGCAATAAAAAGTGCACTAGCCTGGTGTAATGGTTAGTAAAGGCTCGGCTAAAGGAAATAGCAAATCCTCACAAATTTAAATGGAACTGGGAAAGGGTATTTATGACTTGGGAGTCTGAGTGACTCAAAGTGAACTGACAAAGTCCTGTCAAGCTTTGTGAAGGTCTGGGGCAGATTTTGGCTGCCAGTGACCCTACTCCCAGGCAGCTGCACTGTGGGCCTGTCTTGGCGAAGGACTGTAGTCTCTGCATTTCCATGTCACTCCCTCTCTGCTGCTCTGTCTGCTCCCCAGTGCACTTTAGAGGACACAGTGACCCATTCCCCAAGCAACATATCATGCAAGAGTGCTGTGCTTCTGCCACACTTCTGGAAGCTAGTTGAACAGGTGTGGAGATTGCTGCCTCAACTGTGGTTCAAGAGCAGTGCCTCTTAGTGCATACAGAGTCCCCATCTCCCATCCTCGGGCGTGACAGTTGTCCAAACACAAGGCACAGGTTCCTCCAGAAGTTCTATAGGACTAACTCTAGGTTAGAGGCTTGTAAAGTTTGCTGGGTTTCCTTGTGGTTTTGTTTTTCTCATGGCAATCACATATACTTACATTCTTTCAGATCATAATGAGTGTTTGTGGAGGGGCTTCAGTGACATTTAAGAGATAGCTGTAATAAATCTGATCTTTGAGCATTTATCTGGGTTCCTGTGGTAAGGACAATCATGATTGCTTTCTATGTAGTTCACAACTGGTTTTCTTATTGGTGTGAAAGTTGAGGCATGTTAGTGTTATTCACAACCCTCAGTGTGTATATATTCTGGTGATTAAACATACTGTTGGAGAAAAGTAGAAAAGAGCATGTCATGTTATTCTAGTAAAATTTCTGGATGTCTACTCTATAGGTGTCTTCAGTAGTGTGAATCTGGTCTTAAATCTTAAAATTTAGAGCCCTGAATGCAATCCAGAGAGTCATTAGTCATCTATGAGTCTGCACATTTGCTTGTGACTCAGCACTCGGTGCCTACTTCCTCCAATACACAGATCAACTGAAAATGTGCTGCAGCTTCAGCATTTTTAATCATCACTGATGAGTGCCGCTTACTAGCAACCGCTCACCATCTCCATTGATGAAGTGCTTCTGTTTGCCAGGGTGTCCAAGGAGTCCGAGGCTGCTGCTGCTACTGCTGCGTCAGTTCCAATGCTGCCTGCATCTCTTTCACTTCCCACAATGACTGATTCTCCATCTGCCATGACATTGCATTCCTGAGCCACTGCCCCCTCCTTGGGTTGGTGACTAGAATGTTTATTTTTAGGAAAAGTTAAAATTATCCATAGAAGGGTGTGTTTTGTAAAATTTACATTAATCAGCCTTGAGCAGCAGGGATCATGGGAAGGGTATGTATGTGTAGATTTTAAAGAAAACCTTTTATGGAAAATTTCACAAAAGGGGAGGGATGTGATGAACATTAATGTACCAGCATCCATTTTCAACATTGTGGGGAATTTTAAATTAAGTGTTATTCAGTCTGAATGCTGATTTTAAAAAAGTACCATGGACCGTTAACACCCATGTGTTTAATCTGGATTTTTTTTTCAGATCTTAGTACGAGTAGCAGTTTTCTCTGTAATGGCAAAAATGTCTTTTCTTCTTCCTTCAGTCCTCAGCTTAAATCCTGAGAAATATTACTAAAAATGTAAGGGCTGGGGTTATACCTCAGTGCTTGCCTAACATACCAGAGCTCTAGATTGTGTCTCTAGGATTGAAGAAAACAGACACAACCTATATGCATGCATGCACCTGTGTGTATGTGTGTGTGTGTGTGTGTGTGTGTGTGTGTGTGTGTGTGTGTGTGTACACATGTATGTATGCATATACACACAGATGAAAGAAGACAGAAACATAGACAGCCATAGAGATAAGCACTGACAAGACATCAGAGACTGACTGACGGGGCAAGATCAAGCTCCTGAGGACTTGCTCTTGTGACTTCACTCAGTGAGGCCCTGCCTCCTAAAGTTTCCTGTGCCTCTTAAAGTCCTACCAGTAGTTAGGGATCAACCCTCTAATTCATGAGTCTATAGGATAGTGGTTCTCAACCTATGGGTTATGACCTCTTTGATAAACCTCTATCTCCAAAATTATTTACATTACAATTCATAAGAGTAGCAAAACTGCAGTTATGAAGTAGCAATGAAAATAATTTTATGATTTGAGGTCACCACAACATGAAGAACTGTATTAAATGTCTCAGCATTAGGAAGATGAGAACCACTGCTATAGGAGATATTTCCTATTTAAACCAAAATAATGTCTGACACAGTACTTTGTAATTAGTGCTTTCTAAGCCAGCCTTCACAGTAAACAAATTAAAAATATCTAGAAATGAACCAGTTTTAAGATTATTTAGGTTTCTCTTCGTCTTCATTGATATTTTATTCCAGCAAGTTAAAATGTGAATTCAAGAGTCTTATATTTCTTTTCATATTTGTTTTATTTTATTTTTTTTGAGACAGAGTCTGAGGCTAGCCTTGAACTCCTGGTCCTCCTGACTTCACTTCCCAAGTCCTGGGATCATAGGTGCATAGTGTTTTGTTTTGTTGTTTTTTGTTTTTGTTTTTTTTTGTTACAGACTTTCATATAAAAGCTTTTGTAAAAGCAAAAGAAGGCAGCCGACACTTATCCAACCACTTACTGAACTAGATACTTCATGTCACCTGATGTCTCTCTCACACCACTGGAACTCCGCCACCGTGTTATTGACCAGTCTCCACAGAGGTGTGAGGCAGAGAGCGAATCACCCGCTCATGGCGGAAGTAGAGACTAAGTCAGTTTTCAAGCTGCTCTCTGATGTAAAGCCAAGCGCTTAGGTGGGGATTGACACTGCTCTCTGTAATCTTGTTGAAAGGTACTGACTTCGAGTCAGCTTCATCTAGTAATAAGACAACTACTTACGTTATGGTGATTTATAATGTAAAACTGTTTACTAACCACACCACCTTTACCAGCCATACTAAAGCACATTATTTTAGGAACTAGGGAGGGCAGGTGTAATTCCAAGAGGGCACCTGGCTCCTCTGGCTCCTCTTTTCATTGTCCCTGCCCTTAGAAAAGCCCTTTAGGGAACTAGATGCACTGGGGACTGAGGTGGTCAAAGGTCAGTTCTGGGCCCCCAGCCTCCTTTGTAGCATCTGGCATTCCTGTTTCTTTGTTGTGTTCTCTTGGGGGCTGGGCACATGCCTTCTGCATGCTTGTTTCTTTTCTTGTGTTGTGCTTTTGATGGGAGCAGGATGAAAGCTGTGCTGTGAACCTTAATCTTGGTTTTGTGTGGTTCTTTCACACATCCTGTTCGTCTCAGTGTAGTGTAAATGAATGTTTATATTCTTCCCCTCTATTTGATGTTGATTTGATTTTCCTTAAAGCTATAGTTTGAGGACTGAGCATTGGTTTGTCTCTGCAGGGAAAATTCAGCTGAGGTGAGATAGTTTTCTGCCATCATGTCTGGATCCTACTCTCCCAAGGTTGTGGTGGATCTCCAGTTTGGAGTGTGCTTCTTGTTGTGGATGGCAGAGCCAGGCTAGGGCACCTTCCCCTCCCCTTAGTTAGTTCTGCTTCCCAAATAGCCATTTTCCACAGTTCATAGAAGAAAGAAAACTGATTTGCAAGGTAGGTGGCTAGATTGGGAATGATGAAAGTGCTTTAAAATTAGATTGTGGAGAGAGCCATACAACTGTATACATTTACTAAAACTTGTAAAATACAAAATTTTTGGTATGCAATTGTATGCTAATAAAGCTGTTATTATTTATTTATTATTATGGTACAGAAGTTCAAACCAATAGTCTTGCCAGCAGCGAATGTCTGCCATCCCAACACCAAGCAGGCTAAAGTAAGATTGTCTGTAGTTCATGGTAGCCTGTGCTGCATTGCAGGATTCAGTCTCAAAGCAAAAACACCAAAGCCAAAACCAAAAGACATAATCCTCAGAAAAACAGGAAGAAACTCAGAGCCTCATATATGCTGAACACATACTCTTACTACTGGGCTACACCCCAGTCTAAAGCCGTTATTTTTATTAAGAAACGGGTTTATCCTGTGACTCACCTGGCCAAGAATTTACAGCATCCTCCTGCCTCTGCCTTCTGGGTGCTGAGACCATGATCATGTATTCACCACCATGCTTAGCTCATAGATGAAGTTTCAGAAAATCTGTATTTGTTCAGTGGACTTTTTTCCAGGTTAAGAAGTCTTGGTGAGAATTTTCAGGATGGTGGTTATTTACTAGTTCATCTCCTTACCCTTTTTTTTAAGTATTTATGCATGAATTCACTGAGGATGTGTTATGTTCCTAAGAGTTCAGGAGTGAAGAAGTACCATGCAGGGTGGCTAAACTGGTAGAAAGGCAGGGATGGAATGTTACCAGTGTTGAGAAGAAAAGGTACTGTTTTCTGCTTGAGCCTGGAGTTGAAGAGATAGTCTGTGTGCCAGGCACTTTCCTTTATTTCATAGTCCCTGAAATATCCCTGGAAAAGTGGTGATCTTCAGATGAGGAAGAGGCTTTGGGAGCTGTCATATGTGGGTATGAATCTTAAGTCCCGGGTTTGTATGAATTTGGTTGTAGAAGAAATTTTGATAGGAAGGCATTGTATTCATACAAAAGACTTCAGTGATGTTATCTTCCCTGGGGTTGATGATTAAACAAGTATATATCCAGGGCACCTCAGTGTCCCTGGTTACCAAAATGTCAAGATCTAAGGTAATGTGAATGGTCTTATATACTACTTGAATCAAGATAGTTAGGTACATTAAACTTTAAACTCTGGCATTTCTTTGAAGACTTAAAAAATTACTCTTTTGAAAGAATTGTAGTCTGAAAGAACATTTTCTTCTTAGAACAAAGTAATGTCTGAATTTCTGTTTTCGAAATTGTCTTTAAAAAATAAAAGTGGTGTGTGTGAGTATGTGTGCACATTTGTGCACGGAGGCTGGAGGTTGATATTCTATCTCCCTCAATCGTTGTCTGTAGACCCACTGAGCCTAGAGTTTACTAATCCTGCTAGAGAGGCTGACTAGTGAGCCCCAGGGTCCTCCTGCCTCTGCCTCTGCAGTGATGTGATTTCAGGCCCACTGTTGAAACCCTGCTTTTTTCTATTTCTTAGAAGACATTTTTTTAAAATTTTAGTAAAGAATGCAAATAGTTTGTACTTAAATGTACATATCCTTTAAATTTTTTCTTTGACAGTTTTATACACGAATATAGTGAATTTTGACCATTTTTGTCCCCCTTCACCTGTTCTTACCCCCTTCTTCTCCCCTGATAGGAGATGTGCTTCATCCCAACAAGCCTGCCTCCTATTTTGATGCCTTTTTAAAATGAAGCATCACTGAGTTGAATTAGAGTTACTTGCATGAGCATGAGTTGAGGGGTTATTTGCTAAAGCATGGGCAACTTATCAGTAGCTACACTCTTAAAGAAAATTACACCCCCTGCCTTAGTAATCATTAACTACCTATACACCCTCAAGGAGGGGTGGTGTCTCATAAACCTTCTCCTATGCGTAATGGACTGGTTTTTTATTTATTTATTTATTTATTTTGATTTTTCGAGACAGGGTTTCTCTGTGTAGCTTTGCACCTTTCCTGGGACTCACTTGGTAGCCCAGGCTGGCCTCGAACTCACAGAGATCCGCCTGGCTCTGCCTCCCGAGTGCTGGGATTAAAGGCGTGCGCCACCACCGCCCGGCGCGTAATGGACTGTTGATGGTTTTATTCTTGAACAGGTAATTGCAGCTGCAGTGAGTTTATGTAGCAGCCATGTGGTGTCCAGAAGACAGTTTTGCAGCATTTCTTCCTGTCCCGTGGTTCCCACGCTCTTTCTACTCCCTCTTCCTCTGTGTTCCCTGTACATCCGTGAGCATGTATGTAGATATGTGATATAGGACCAAGCACTCAACAGTAACTTATTTTCAGCACTTTGATCAGTTATGGTCTCTGGTTAACCTCTGTTTACTACAAAAAGAGCTACTACCCAGAGTAGCACAGATTTGCGTGTAATGTAAGTATTTAGAAGACAGTTTGACATGTCAGTCTTTGATTCCCTGCTTAGGTTTATGACCCACCCTACTTTTTTTTTACATTAGGACTATGGATTAAAATCAGGTCTTCATGCTGACCCTCCCTGCATACATTTTTCTATAGTCAGAAAAGAGTAAGTGTTGCCTGTTAGTTTGCTTGCTCAATTGATTTGTATCTACTTTTTTTTTTTTTTTTTTTTTTTTTTTTTTTTTTTTTTTTTTTGTTCTTTGGGCCTTAGTATGTTACTCAGTAAACAGAGTTTGGGGTTAGAGTAGATTGCATGCCCTTCCAGCTCTGCATGTCTCTGCTCTCCATGGAAAATGCATTAGCTCTTGAAGGGTTAAAAACAAAAACAACAAAATCAAAATCTAGTCCAGTCCTCCTCACATCACAAAATAACTGCACTAACTTGTTAGGTTTTCTGCAGTTAAACATAATTCCCAATTTTCCAAGGCCAGCTGTAGATCAGGATTCTAAAGGCCTTAATGGAAAACGGTGGGTAATGTGTTTGTCAAGAGGCCACTTAGAGAAATCAGTTCCATGTAATTTTTTAATACGGTTCTTTGGACAGAGTTTTTATGACTCACTATTACAGATGTCATTAATTTATAATGGAAAATAGTGAGACAATATGACAATTATCTTTAGACTCAAGAATACTTAGGCAGCCGGGGGAGTGATGATTGAATAGTTCCAACAGAGGCCATTTCAAAATGCTACTAAGCTGAAGACCTGTTGTGTGCAGTGGGCCTCAGTGCCTCTGAGCATGCTCTGTGTGCCAGCTAAGTGACAGAGTGACATCAAAGTCTGCTGGCAATTCTAGGACTTCAGTGTTTTCTCTGACTGATGGAAACCTACACACTTTTGCTTTTCTGGGAAGGCTGTGCTGCAGAGGAGGGAGGCCGTGGGCACAATACAAGTTTGATTTGTGCTTCCACAGATTTCATCCTATACCTCCCTCTGAACACTAGGTATTTTAGAGATGGTAGCAAACCTATTGCAGGTGCATTGCAGACATGGTTATAAGGAAGGAGAATAGAATACATCAGCGAACATTTGCAACCAGATGGGTGTAACATGGATCTTAAAAGGTCTTATTAATAAAAACAAACCCGGAGCCAGGTATTGGGGTGAATGCTGAAAGATCAGAGAAGGAGAACAAGCCACAGATAACCTCACCTCGCCAACTTCTCAGCCGATCCTATTTCCTCTCAGTCCTCATCTGAATGGATCTCAGCTGAACTGTTGCTAAAAGCCTAAAAGCTTAAAAGCCTCTAGTTCTTATCCTCACACCTTATATACCTTTCTGCTTCCTGCCATCACTTCCTTGAATTAAAGATGTGTGCCACCATACATGGCTATTTCCAGTGTGGTCTTGAAATCATAGAGATCGAGATGGATTTTTGCCTCCCAAGTGATAGGATTAAAGGTGTGTGTGCCACCATTTTCTAGCCTCTGTGTCTATTTAGTGGCTGTTCTGTTCTCTGACCCCAGATACATTTATCAGGGTGCATAATATATTGGGGGACACAGTATCACCACAGATGGGTGACAGCTTTTGTGTACAGGGCTATTAGAGTGTCACGGTCATTTGTAAAGTATGAGCTTTTGTGTGGAAGTCATGTCTTAATTTAGATAGAGCCTCTTACCTGTGCAGCCTGCAGTACCCTAAGAGCAGAGAAATCTGTAATAGAAAAGGCCATTGGCCTGAGTTGGGCGGTCTGGGTTTTGCCTAGATCCCGAGTAGAATTCTTTTTTAAGAGTTGATTTTTGTATTAAAAAAAAAAAAAAAAAGTGTTGATATTCTTTTTTGTTTCTTGTATTTTTACATTATTATTTTAATTGTTATTTGGTGTCTCATGCTGCTGATGTCATAATGGACTTGGGGAGATCAGAAGATAACTTTGTGGAGTCAGTTCTCGATTTCCACCTTTAACTAGGTTCTAGGAATTGAACTAATGTCACCAGGCTTGTATGGCAAGTACTTAGTACTTAGAATGTGAACTTATATGGAAATATGGTTTGGAAAGAGGTCAACAGAGTCATTTGTATGGTTCCTATGGTGATATTTTGAAGAACTTCAAGAAGCCATGGGGCACCTAAGCCATTAGAAACCTGAAGAGGGGAATGGAATAGATTGTCCTTCACAGCCCTTAGAGAAACCAGCCATGCCAACACCTTAACTTTAGATGTATGGCCATGGAATTGGGGCAACTTTTGATGGTTTAAATCACCAGTTGTTGGTACTGTTATGGTGGCCTCAGGAAAGTGCAAACTTGATTACACAGAACCGCAAAACATTTGAACAAACTTCTCAACTTGAACTTCTGCTTCATAATTTGAAAAGTCAACTTTTAGAGTAGATAATGCCAGGACCTTCCTGTTCTGCCATTTGATGATTAAACTTCAAAAAGTGTGTTCAGTTTTTAGCAAAGTAATTGTAGTTGTATTTCTCAATGTAACTAAAATATATAAACATGCTGTTTTCAGTTCCTAATTTTGTTCTTTTCATTCAAGAGTCATTGATGACACTTCCCCTAAGCTATAGGATTGGGCAATTCTGTCTCTTCCAAGTTGACACTAAACAATGACAGCATGTCTAGTCTGTATGTGAGTATACTATGTATCCTACGAACTTAGCACTCAAAACCATATACCTGCTTTCTTCTGATTAGGGGCTAATGGAACTTGGGTGTCATTTTGTGAGCTTTTCTTCACTGTACTCTTAGAACATTTTACTGCAAACATCCACAAGCCTACTTTAGAGTTCTCAAAGCAGCCACTGGGTTATTTGCTGGAAGCCTCACTTTAGCAGCAGCAATGTTAGGGGATATTTGATCACACTGTAAAACTCTGAGACTGTGTTAATACAATTAACCTTGGGTCAGGGGGTGGAGCCAGTGACTAGTTTACAAGAATTAACCATAGAGAAAATATGGAGGACCCAGGAATATGGATAGAGAGATGCACAGGAAGGAGTAGAGTGGGACTTTGATATCTTTTTGGTTTAGGATGAGTGGAGAGATGCTTCTCTTGCTGGGTCTCTGGCCAAAAAGGAAGGTCAACTGGATGCTTCTCAGCTTCTCTGATCTAGCAGGTTTTCACCTCAACACCTGACTCCTGAGTCTTTATTGGTAAATAGAATGATAGAGACTTAGTTAAAACCTGTATTTGCGGTAGAACTGGTGCTGGCAGGACTGGAAAATCCCACTAGGCCATGGTCTGAGCGATAGGGTGCTGACTGTGGGCTATAGGGTGCAGACAGTAGTTAAAATATGGGTAGATTCAGGTGCGGCTGCTAAGCCAACAGAAAAACAACACGCATGCTTACACTATTGAGTGTACTTCAACACCAGACTTCTCCTAAGTTAGGCAGCTCAAATGGAGAGGCCTTCTTCCTTGGCTCGTCCATGTTGCAAGTGGTTCAGTGATACAAGATGAAGACTTTGTAGGCAGTGATATCTCAGAGGGATACTGGGAGGAAATAATCACCCACCTCTGTACCAGTAGCTCTTCTTAGGAATCTGAAACACACACCATATCTCTGAAATAATGTACCCTGGACTTCAGGATAAAATTAAAAAAAAAAAATTAAGGAAAGGACATTAATTAATTATCTTAATTCTAAAAAAAAATCATGTATTTGATTTAAAGTACAAATTTTTTATAAGATTTTTATTATTTTAAATTATGCACATAAGTGTGTATGGGGGTGTGTGCACGAGCATGTGTGTGTATTTATTTGACTGCTGATGCCCACTGAGGCCAGAGGCATTGGATCCCACTGGAGCTGGAATTACAGGTGACTGAATTACCCCAAATGGGGGCTGGGAATTGGGGGAAAAAAAAGTATGAAAAGTTTCAGTTTGCTCTTTTATCACGGCCCTTCCCCAATTTTCCCAGAACCCATTCATACCATGTTGCTCTGCTAGGATGCCCCTGCCCTCAGCCTGCCACTATGCAGAAACCAAGGTCCTATGTTAAGGCCCAAGGAGAGATTTCACAGGGCAGTGGGTCAGCTATGGCTGGAAGTCATGATGAGCCTTGACCGTTCCTATTTTCTTTGTAGTCTAGAGAGAAGCGGTGAAGGTAAGGACATACTCACTATCTGCAACCAAGTTTAAATTGAATAAAGCTTATTGGCTTTTTTTAAAGGATTACTGTTCTGCCTTCCTGAAGTTTTTCTAATACTTGTGGTTTAAATATTTTCTCTGATTTAAGTTTTCTGCTTAAGTTTCACCCACTCATGTACCTTTTATAGGTCAATTGAGGACCTAAAAAGTCATTGTTAATAGCTAATTCTAAGGCGGCTCTGATGAGTCACTTGTATGTCTGTGTGGTTATGAACACTTTGGAAAAGTACCCTCACTGTGAAAAGTCTTCAGATAAAATCACTACCATGCAAACCTACAAAACATGTGTTTTGAAAGGAAATTTTTTTTACCCTTTTAAATTGTGAGGCATTTTTTAATGTTATAACTTTCTTTGTATGAGTATGTAAAGTTGATAATGCTATTTATAATTTATGTTGTTCTTGAATACATGATAATTATTAAAATCACCCACTTCTGAGTCTATGTGTGGCTCTTGCCCTCTGTAGGTTCTGAGTCTTCATAGAAACTTCAACAGAGCAGTGGTAATGAGAAATACTCCATTTATTTTGATCCATGTGTTTTCCTATAAAGTTTTTTTCTTACAGTTTTATATAAGTTACTTTTTTATTGCTGTGATAAACACTGTATGACCAAAAGTAATTTATGGAAGACAGATTATTTTGCCTTATGGTTCTAGAGAGGTATGAGTCCATCATGGAAGGGAGACATGGTAACAGTTTGCACTCAGTGTGGCAGAAATAGGATCCGAGAGCTCTTATCTTAAAGCACATGCAGAAAACAGAGGGCAAGCTAGAAGTGACACAAGTTTACACTCTCAAAGCCCACCCCAGGGATGCACTTCCTCTGGCAAGGCTGTACCCTAAACTCCCCAAACACCACCACCAACCGGGAACCAAGTATTCAAATGCCCTAGACTCTGGGTCCTTTCTCATTCAGACCATCCCAACTATGAAGACAGGATTAAAAATAAACAAAAGAGCCTCATTGATTCTAGATTAGGAGTCATAGTTTCATAGACTCTTGGGACATCACATTGCCCAGGAGCCACCAGGTTTTGAATGTTTCTAAACCTAGCAGCACCCTTTGTTCTGGTGACTAGTTGTTCTGATGTTGAATTCTTTCCTCTTACTTTTTCCAGAGAAACTTGAGTTAAGAGAGGAACTAAAAACCCAACCTACCCATATTCGTGTTAGTTATTAGAAATAGAAAAGACTTAGTGAACCTGCAGTTTGAAATTACTGCTCAAACAGTGATTGAGGATTTTTTCATTCTTGTTTGTTCATGTATTTTGGTGTCTTTTTCTCCCTATTCTACAGCATGACTTATGGTGGTAAGAGCCCATTTGTGTTCATGCTTTGACTTGAATCCTGTGATTCAGTAGCTCCTTACTTGTTTTCTGCTACAACACTGATGGTTTTCACTCTCCTTACATGTTCACTTCTACCTTCTCCCATTTGAGACTATACAGTGCAAAGTGAATGAAAGACAGCATTTCTATCACATTGTTCTTAGTTGGCTCCACATTGTAAATGGCTCATTGTTACACACCTTGCTACTTAATCCTTCCTTCTTTTATTCTTTCCTTCCTTCCTTTCAAATTTCATACATGAGTACAGTGCATTTTGCGGATATTCTTCCCCTCCAGCTTTTTCTGTTTCCCCTTACATTCCTCTCAAATTTATGTGTTGTGCTGTGTGTGTGTGTGTGTGTGTGTGTGTGTGTGTGTGTGTGTGTGTGAGAGAGAGAGAGAGAGAGAGAGAGAGAGAGAGAGAGAGAGAGAGAGAGATGTCTGTCCTGTAGAGTTCAATTACTGTTGCATAAATGCACATGGGTATAGGGATAGAGAGAGAGAGAGAGAGATGTCTGTCCTGTAGAGTTCAATTACTGTTGCATAAATGCACATGGGTATAGGGATGGCCACTTGGGACATGGGCAAGTTTATCAGGGGGCTTGTGTTTGAAGACAACTAACTTTTATATATCAAGGGGCTTCTTCCTGGAGAAGACTCATTCTCTCTCTCTCTCTCTCTCTCTCTCTCTCTCTCTCTCTCTCTCTCTCTCTCTCTGTCTCTGTCTCTCTGTCTCTCAATAGCCAGTGACTGCCTGTAGCTCTTCATCTGTTGTGGGGCCTTACAGAATTCCTTTTTCCATATGTTGACATGCCAGCTGGTATTGTCACTATGTAGGTCCTGTTGTGATCTCATGGGCTTAACTTTGGATTTTGTCTCTTCAAGTCTTCTACACCATTTTCTGCAGTGTTCCTTGAGCCTTAGGTGTAGAGGTTGGATTGTAGATTTATCAGTAGTGGTTGGGTACTCGTAGTTAGAGTTTCTATTGCTCTGAAGAGAAACATGACTATGGCAAGTTATGTAAAGGAAAACATTTAACTGGGGGTGGTTTACAGTTCAGACTTGGTGGGAAGCATGGTGGCATGCAGGCAGACATGGAGTTGGGAGTTCTACATCTGGATCTACAGGCAGCAGAAGGAGACAATGAAATACACCAGGCCAGGCTTAAGCTTCTGAGACCTCAAAGCTCACCTCACTAATGACATACCTCCTCCAACAAATCCACACCTCCTCCAACAAGGCCACACTTCCTAATAGTGCTGCTCCCTACGGTCCAAGCATTCAAACTTAGGAATTTTGGGGGACCATTCCTATTCAAACCACCACAGGTACCTCATGGTCAGTTGTTCTCTACATTTGACCAGTTAGGGAATTTCTGCAACAGTCGCCATCTGCTGCAAAAGAATGAGGGTGAGAGCTGTACTTCTCTGTGTTCAGAAGAATAAGTATTTAGAATACAGTTAGAAATTATATTGGTTTAGGAAAGTGGCAGTAGTGAGTTCTCCTCTAGGGTCCATTTTGAGTGAGCCTTAAGTTGAATTAAACAGCTCTTGGTTACTCCCAAGATATCAATGCCACTATTGCACCATCTGTTTTGTTTTTTTTTTTCTTCTTTTCTTTTCTTTTTTTTTTTAAATTTGAGATTATGTTGCTTTGGCTGGTCTAGAACTATATGTAGACTAGGGTGGTCCCAAATTCACAGAGATCCTCTTGCCTCTGCATCCTGAGTACTGAGATTAAAGGTGTATTCACTATTCCCAGCTTCTAACTACCTTTTTAAGTCAGTGGTTTTCAACCTGTGGCTTTCTACCCCTTGTACAGGGGTCATCTAAGACCTTCAGAAAACACAGATATTTGCATTCCAATTCACAATAGTAGCAAAGTTGCAGTTATGAAGTAGCAGCAAAAAAATTTTATGACTGTGGGTCACCACAACATGAGGAACTGTATTAAAGGATCATAGCATTAGGAAGGTTGAGAACTACTGTTTTAAGTAATTTTGCTTTACTAGTTTACCTGAAATCTTTTTTTATCTGAATTGAACTCATTCATCTACTCACTTCTTTCCTACCTTCATTCCTTCTTTAACTCCAGAAGTGATTTCTTTGATTAAATCATAAATCTTTCCTAATATATAGCAACTATACATATTTCCTAGTATAACATACGTTAGGAAAGATTAAAAATTTAATATGCACATATATATTATATATGTACATACTTATATATACACATATCAATTCGATGCATAATTGATTAATAAATTTTCAAGAAGTCATCGTGTAAGCCAATGGCTGATACATTATCAGTATTATTAGGTTAAAAATTATAAACATTTATATTCTCCTGTGTATGTCTCTTCAGTCTATAACTTTTGGCCTAAAAATAACCATTTTTATTTTGTAGTTATTATCCCCATGTATGTTTCATGCCTTTTCTATAAGTCAGTGTGTCCATACACAACATTTGGAATTGTTTTGGACATTTTCAGACTTAATACAGTTGGTATGTGCTGTGTGTAGTGTTATACAGTTGCTTTTTCCACTCATTGTTAGGTTAGGATTGGGGAAGTCAGCATATGGATGCATTTAACTCTGTGATCAGTCTGTTACATAGTTTTCCCTTTGTAACTATAGTCTATTTACCTTTTGTAAAGAATGTTTAAGTTTTTCCTGATTTTTGTGCTGTTCTCAGCCATTTGCCATGGACATTTACATGTGTGTACACAGGGAGCTCTGGATAGAAGTTTTGGAATTTGCTAAACTTGAGAGGACCATTCAATCTGGCTACACTAGACACTGTACTTTGTTTTCCATAGTAATAATTTCTATGTCCTTCAGAATTTTTGTTATTGCCACATTTTTGTCATTATTGGTCTTCTGAGTGAGAAATGAAATTATATGGTTTATTTTTATTGTTTCTCCTGATAGTTGGTTCATTTCCACTAATTTTCCCCCTGCAGATTATTTTATTTATCTCTTTGTTCTTTTTGTTGTTGAGGCTGAGTCTTACACTTTGCTAGTTTGTCTTGACTGGCCTGGACTTCATAATTTATTGCTTCAGCCTTCTGAATGGTACCTCCTCTGACTTGCCTTTATCTTTTGATAGAGACATTATTTTGCATAGTGGTCTGTGTCTTTTATATGAGTTAATATAGAATCTCAAAAAAATTAGACCCCAAAAGGTACAACTCAGGAGTGATCGATTGCAGACTCTTAATGATTTTCAAAAATTGTTAGGAAACATTTCCAACTTACAGGCTATCATTGGAATACCTAAATTTGGACTAGTAAATTTGCCTAATACCCCCAAAGGGGACAAGGACTTAAATAGTCCAAGAGAATTATCATCTGAAGCTGAGAAAGAATTGGCTCTAGTAGAAAAGAAGGTATGAGAAGTGAGAGTGTGTATCCCAGGTCTTAAGGGTCCTGGGGCATGTTCCTCAAAGTAGGTGTAGCAGTTACCTGCCACCTCACTAGGGGCGGTGCCTCAGGGCATGGCTGAAACAGCTCCCACTACAAAAATCCTAGCTGTGACTCGGCTTTGTACTTGGTCTGTATGCTTATTGTGAACAAATTTTAAAGTTTAATATCTGGTTTACCAGTCTTTTATGGTTTGTGCTTTTTAAGTTTAACTGAAAAAAAGTATCTGTCTAGCCCAAATCCTAAATGTATCTCTTCTACTGAAACCCTGTTTTGCTTTGATATCCTCAGGTGGTCCTGGATCCCATTCCCACAGATCCAGGAAGACAGCTGTTTAGTATGTACATGGCTTCACATTCATGTCTGCTTTTATTTAATGCCATGTGGAGAGCCAGTTGTTCCAAAGAGAACTAGTTGTCCCCAAATAACGTACTCTTCCCCACATATATGCAGTGCTTTTCTGTCTTATTATGCCAGTAGACATAGATATACTTGACTTACATATTCTTTTGCAAGATTTATTTTTATTGTTTTTAATTATGTGTCCCTGAATGTGTCACTATGTGGGTATAAGCATATAAGTGCAGTTACCCACTGAATTCAAAAGAAGGTGTCAGGTTCCCTAAAGCTGGAGTTACAGATGGTTTGATCCATAAAACATAGGTACTGGGAACTGAACTTGGATCTTCTGGAAGAGCAGTAAGCACTTTTTCTACTGTGTCATCTCTATATCTCTTCAGCCCCTTTCTTCCCTCCTTCCTGAGCCTGATAACTTACATATTGTTTTTGTCTTTCATTTCTTCACATGCCATCATAGACTCTTTTGATTGCTTTTTCATTGAGTTATTTTATTTATTTCAAGACAGGGATTTGCTGTATAGCCCTGGTTGTCCTGGAACTCACTCTGTAGACGAGGCTGACCTGGAACTTACAGAAATCTGCCTGCCTCTGTTTCCCAAGTGTTGGGATTAAAGGTGTATGTCTCCAGGCCTGACAACTTATAAATTGTTTTTGTCTTTCATCTCTTTACATGTCATCATAAACTAATTAGATTGCTTTTTCGTTCAGTTCTTAAGTATCCATTTTATTTTCTTTCCTTCTGTTTTTTTGTTTTGTTTTGTTTTGTTTTTGTTTGTTTTAAGAGCAAGACACTCTTTGTAGCCCAGGCTGTCTTTGAACTTACGATCCTCCTACTTTAGCCTCCCGAGTGCTGGGATTACAGTTATTTGCCACCAGACTTTGTCCTATTTTTTACGTCTATTATGGTGTGTTATCTTTGTAAATGTTCTGCTTTTGTTAGTCCTTGTATTCCTGGAAATAAACATTACTGTAATTTTCTAGTATTAGAATTTGGAATTATTAAAGCTATTTTTTATGAATGAGCTTTATTGTTTGTGTTTCTATGTCTTTTTAATGGACATTTTTGTTACTAGTCTCATTAAAGAAGACAAATCCTCCCCTTCTAAGTATTGATAATAGCTTGTAACTGAATACAACTTTCCTGTGAAATCCCCTAAGCTGGTAGAGAATGAGAACATAGGATCTAATTTTTCAGTTTCTACAACAATATTGGTTTGTATTTTAATATTCCTCCTGAGTCTTTGTTAGTAATTAATACATTTCTTCATAACCATCAGTTTCATTCATATATACAAATATATTTCAAATGATATTAGAAGAGCTGTAATTTTTTTCCTGATTTAAAAAAAATAAAAAACCAAACATTTAAGGTTATGCCTTCCTTTTATGTAGTATTATTTATCTAGGATGGGAGTTTTTCTGATTCATAGATTTTTTTTTCTAATGAACCAGAATTGTTCCTTTATTTAATTTCTGCTTTCGTCTTCTTTTCCTCTTGCTTTTCCTTTCCCCCTGTTATCTGTCTGTCTACCTTGATTTCTTTCCTTTAGTCTATTGTACACTGAGTGAGTTCATTTTCTTTTCTATTTTGTATTACAGAAAATACACTCAAAAAAGGGTGGGAAGGATAAAGAATTAGAAAATAGTAATAAAATACAAAGTTTCAGATAGAAGTACATTTTTGATGCCTTTCGTACAGATGGTATTAAAGTTGTGAATAAATACATTTCAGACTTTATGGGAATGAATTTCAGATATTTTGCCACAAATACTGGCATGTACCATGGCTACAGAATGCCAGTTAGCTTGATTCACTCATTCACCTTTTTATATCAAAATATCCTATTGTACCCCATAAATATGTTCAGTATTTATTTGTTAACTTAAAATAATAAATACATATGCCTGTAAAACTATATCTCACTCAGCATGATAAGTTTTAATATTCTTTCATCATAGTTCATTTATAAATATTCTGTGATTGTACTATTAGTCCCTCTTTGATTTTAGGGTCATATCTTAAATTTCTTAAGTACATTTTAAGGACATTTTGGTGGCTGGAAATGTTGGTTGGTAGAACACTTGGCTAACACGGGCATGCCTTGAAATTTGATCCCTAACACTGCAAGATAAACAAAACAAAACAAAGATTCGACACTTTTTAATTTAAGTGCCTACTTAAATGTATGTTAGGTGATTTGTTGAAGTTTCCTTTCTGACCTGGTATGTGGTCAGTTTTAAATTTTAATTTATTTTAGTTCTTATATATGTGTATATATGTATGCTATGATGGAGGGTGCCTTTGGAAGCTAGAAGTGGGCATCTGATATCCAGGGGCTGGAGTTCCAGGCAGTTGAGAGTCACCCGACTCAGGTGCCAAGACTGGAACTTGGAGCCTCTGGAAGAGAAGCAAGTGTTCCTAACTGCTGAGCTATTTTCTAGCCCTGTCAGGTTTCTTTTTTGATCAGTAGTCATTGTATAATTGAAATAATTTTGCTTTCTATATGTATTGAATTCAAGATTCCATGTTATTGTCAGATCAATTTTTATTTGCTTGCCATTAAATAGTTTATCTGATTTCTAAACTTCTGACAGTTTTTCTAGTTATATGTCATTTTTATTACATTTTATCAGTTTTGCTTCCTGTTTCTGAAAGTTGGTCTGCTAAATCTAAGTTCATGATTACCATCTTAATAGAATTTTCTGTTTATATTATCAGGTGTTTATTCTTAGTGACATGAAACCTTTTCATGGATTTGAAACTTTTTTGACTAAATTTGTTAGGCATTTGTTTTCCCAGTTTTCCTATTTATTATCTTTAGGAACAATGGATTCTACCTATCTATCTATCATCTATCTATTAATTTATTTGTATAGAGTAATAGTCTGTACTTATTCATAGGTTGCACTTATTGCAAATAGTAATAAAACAACATTCTTTTCTATTATAGTATATATTTTGTTTGATGTGTGTGGGTGCCTTTCCTGTATTCTGATTTCACTCAAACGTTTTGTATTTCCTGTTATGCTGAAGTCCCTTTTCTGGTTTAGAATCCATGTGCAGTTATTCTAGTACTTTAGAGTAATATTTTTATTTCATTGTATAACTAAGATTATAAGCAGAAGAAAATTCATTCTGAGAACCACAAGCTAACAGATGCTATTTCTCTTGTAGAGTATAAAAGCTGGAGGAGGACCTACCATTAGCAACTCGGCTCTGTCTTTCAGCTTGTCATCCCTTAACCCATGGACTTCACCTCTTTGTTTTGTTTCATGGCTACATACTGGCCATTTAACTTTCAGATAGCACATCTGTGTACCAGGCAGAAAGAGATTGGGAAAGGGCAAATGGGAGAAGAGATATATACATTAAGAAGTCCCTTTTTGTTAGAAAAGGAACACTAGCCAAGAGACATCCATTTTGTGGTCCAGAGCTGTGTCATTTACTATCTGTAGCTGGGAGGAGGCTAGGGAGAAACTCAGAATGAGAATTGGGATCACGTTGTCTACAGAGCTATCTCTCACATGTATTTAGTGCACAAATTTTCAACAAACTCTTGTTATTCGGTATTTCTGTTCTTTCTGTAATGTAACCTATACTAAGCACATCTTGCTTAAACATTAAACAACTTGCACAAAATGAATTGGCTGTTGATATTTACCAAGTACTTGGTATTCCCTTGTCCCCTGCTGACTTCAAATCCATTTCTGGGCCCTGAGACGACTTTCTGCATTATTTCATTTTACCTTTGGAGTACCAGGCAAACACTATTTATCACTGACCTGTATCTCATCTCAGTTTTCTAAGTTTTAAACCTTGTTTTATCTTATGCTTACAGTAATTTGTAGATGGTTTCAAATTTTTTAGTAGGACCAGAGGGATGCTTCACAATAAGGACCTATGTATTATGTTGATTGTAGATTCTTTGGTAATTATAACAAGTTTATTTCTGTAACAGAATTCACAACTGGTATTGCCATTACATCCTGTTTTGGATTGTTCTCAGAATCCAAATTTTAAAAAGTCCATATTAAACCCATTTATTTTTGAAAATCATCCAATATTTAATTTTGCTTTAGACAGTTTTATCATCGGCTGCCCTGTCTAGACAATAACAATAGCAGTTCTCACTTGCCTGTTTTCTTCTGAGAGAAAAGAACATAAACAATTAGATGCTAAGTTCTCACTGAGAATCAAAACTAAAAATGAAGTATATATTTCAGATAGTAAGCCATCTCTATTCCTTAATGTGACTCATTGTTAAAATGTGAATATCTTGATTAGAAAATAACATTCAGTTTTGAAACAGATACATAGATGCATACTTTGCTTTATTCAGTTCTAGAATATTCTTTATATTAACTTAAAATTGACAGGGTCATGAGTTTGAAGCCAACTTTGCTATATACTCAGACCTTATCTCAAACAAGAAAACAAAATTACCCCCCCCAAAAAAAAAGCAAAGAGAAGACTTTGCATTTATGATATTATCTATCAAAAGTTTATGACTTTTTTTCTTTCCCTTCAGCTAAAAAAAATATATGTTTGTAAGACCTACCATTATTACATCCTTTGCTACTTCTTATACCCCATGTTCTTATTT
The DNA here is from genome assembly GCF_004664715.2 of Peromyscus leucopus. NCBI lineage: Eukaryota > Metazoa > Chordata > Mammalia > Rodentia > Cricetidae > Peromyscus > Peromyscus leucopus. The sequence continues at coordinate 113,269,504 of NC_051066.1, forward strand.
TGGGATTTTCTTCTATGGCCAGCACTGTTTTGAGATAAAGTCCTTGGTGAGGATGCTTCTGAACTCAGCCATCAAATGTAGAATGTTTGAGGCCAGCATAGATAAAGGCTGTATCTACACCAGGATTGTGCATAAGTACCAGCTGTTCATTTGGTAGAGCTTCCTTTTCCACTGGCCTGATGCTGTTGGATGAAACCAATGGGTGGTTTTTAAATGTGAATTATACCTAAAAATAAATCATGAAAGGTTCCATACAAAGTACAAATTTGGTTATATATGCTTACATTGATGGTCACTAAAACAGGTGAAGATATTATAGTTGCTCTGTAGCAGAAACATGCATGTTTATAATGATGTTGTTGTTTGTTTTTGCTCTTTGGTCTTTGGGAGGCCTACTACCCAGCTCCTAAGTAAATTACACAGGGAAGCTTATTTTTAATTATAAATGACCAGCCTTTAGATTGGCTTGTTGCTCGCCAGCTTTTCTTAACTTTAAATCATCCCATCTACCTTTTGTAACTAAGCTTTTTCCTTTTCTTACTTCTGTATGTCTTACTTTCACTCTTACTCTGTGGCTGGCTGTGTGGGTGGGTGGCTGGCCCCTTTCATCCTCCTCCTTCTCTTGCTCCTTCTTTCTTCTTGTTCCTCCCAGATTTCTCCTTCTGTATATTCTCTCTGCCTGACTGCCCTGCCTATCCTTTCTCTTGCATTGCTTTTGTCTGTTCAGCTCTTTATTAGACCATCAGGTGTTTTAAACAGCAAAGAGTTCACAGAGTTAAACAAATGCAACACAAAAGAATGCAATACATCTTTGCATCATTAAACAAATGTTCCAGAGCATAAACAAATGTAGCACATCTTAAAATAATATCCTACCACAATGGTAATAATGACAATGGTGAACAGCAGTCTTTTGCACAAGTGCTAAAAGACAAGACACAGACAAGAATTGCTGTCTTGTGACCTTCTCTGAACAGGAAGAACTTTGTTAGACTACTATATCCTGTTGCTATTCATCTAGACCTACTTCCAATTGAGATGCTGAGAAGGTACATACATATGTATATGAAATGAACATTTAAGAGCCAGGCACGATGACCCTGAGGATTGGGTGTTTAAGACCCGCCTGGGCAGCATAGTCAGACCAGACACTATATCTCTTGAGTAAAGCACATAATCTTCTTCCAGTCATCTGATGGCCTTAAAGCTTGGACCCTAAGAAAGGAGTTTGGCCTTTTTAGTGCCCTCAGGCCCAAGCTTACACCAACAGCTCTTTTATCTCCAGCGTCTTAGTTTGTCCGGCAGATTTCAGAATTGATAGGCACTAAATTGTTCTCTTGCTCTCCCTACATACACTCACATCCACCACCCTGCTGCTTCTGTTTCTGGGAAGAACATTGAGAACAGGCAGCCACCATGCCTTCCCTAGTTGTTTTAACTTCACAGATGTCCTCTTAGCTAGGACAGAATGGTCCCCTTTAAAGCTACAGAGGAAATCACTCCAATTTATATTTGAGTTTCATTTACTGTCTTTTATCCCCTAAGACCAGTCCTTTCAGCAATGATGCTAGTAAGTGATAAAGGAGCTGGAGCTGCTTTGAAGAGAGGCTGCTTTTATCCCTGAATTAAATCTGTCCTCACTTAAGTAACCTCTGACAGTTCACATTTACCATACTACTTGCTGACACCTGGGGCAGTATGAAGCATTTATACTGCAGTGGTACCCTAACTTCAGTGTCCAGACTCCTCACCATACATGCTTCAGTCTCCACAGAAGCCTCCTTGTTTCACTCCCTCTTGATGGCTGCCACTGCACTTAGTCCTGTGGAGGGCTGCTAGTGCACTTCCTCGTAGAGACTGGTGGGCAGAGCTGTCAAAGACTTTCTTACTTGCCATTCATGAAGACTCCAGCTCCATCTCATTGTCTTTGCTGTTGCTGCTTGTCACACTCCTCCAGGGTGCTCACAGTATGCCTTCTTTCCTGTCATGTGATCTTTCCTCAGAAGCCTTCCTTTGACCACCCCCTGGACTGAGCATCTCCACCATTTCCTGGTCTCTTTTCTGCTTTGTTCCTGTCCAGTGCACATGAACTGTTTACTAACATGACATCTATTTTACCTTCCCCTCCTCCATCTTTATCATAGCACAAACTTCTCAAAGGCAAGGTTTTTCTTTTTCTTCTCCTCCCCTTCCCTTCCCTCCCCTCCCCTTCCCTTTGCCCTTCCCTTCCCCTTCCCTTCCCTATCCCTTTCCTCCTTTCCCCTCCCTCCCTTTCCTCCTCCTCCTTTACCTCCTCTTCTTCCTCCTTCTCCTCCTTTTTAACCTCATTTATTTACTGGTGTGTCCTTAGTATCTAAAACAATTTCTGGTGTATTTTGAGACTTTGGTGTGTTTACTAATGTCCTAATAACATTTCAAAATTGTTATTTGGCTTAGATTTCATGAATTTGTAATCTTTGTTGTGATTAGGCCTTGGCATTGAATTTGAGACTAGATAGCTTGTTAAGGGTAGAAAGTCCTTTTGACCTTTCCTAAATATTGTTGGCTTTATTAACTGGCTTGTCCTAGAATTGGGGATTTGGGTCCTCAAATTCTAGAGTGTGGTTAAGTAAAGTCATGTGCTCCCCTTTTTTCTTCCTCTCTGAAGCCTAGTAGTGCTAGAGGAATGGAGAGATTAGCTGTGAATGGAGAATTCCTTGATAATACAGTAGGAACCATCCTACTTAAGGAATTGCTCTGGTCCCTCCAAGTCCACCAGTGAGGCAAATTTAAAAGGCATGGAAGTTACCCACATCTGCCACATGTAGAGGCTGTATCTGGCTTTCAATCCTGTCCTTCCCAAGGTGTCTCCAGGGTTCTTCATGGTAAGCAGTACTTGGGCAGTGTCAGAGGTGGGAGCATTGCAATACTCAGGGACAGTGTCAGGGGTGGGAGCACTTTAGATGCTTGATGAGGCTAGGGGACTGGAACATTTCTGTACTTTGAAAATGTAACATTGAGCTTAAGTTTCTCTCTGAGCACAAGAAGCTATTAGTAGATGTGGAGAAATCTCAGCAGTTACAGGACCTCTGCAAGGCTTCTGGGGTTTTCCTGGCCCCAAAGATGGCAGCTGTGATGGAGGACGTCATGTTAGATGGCCTTGCTCTATTCCTGCAGGGAAGAGTATGCAGTACACACACACACACACACACACACACACACACACACACACACACACACACACACATCCAGCAGGGCTTAGGTAGCCGGAAGTGTGGAGGCTCTTTACCCCCAAAGTGAATTTTAAAGTTCACTTATTTACACTGTTCTCATAGCAACAGGAAAACTCTTCTGACCTATAGCCACAGAAGACTCTGTAAAGAAACTGTAGGAGGAAAAAGTAATAATGCCAGGAAAAAAATTTACTGAAGTACCATTCTTTCACTTATTCGGTCAACTGAGAGTAGCAGTGTGTGCATTTGGCAACCAAAAGGGAAAGGTCATCTCATGTTGCAGCATGAACCTGCCCACACTACAAGATTTATTTTTTTGTTTACACACAGAGTACTATGAAGGTCCTTCAAATTGAAAGCCATTAAAAAAAACAAAAAACAAAAAACGTGAGAACCAGCAGTGCTCACTAACCTGAAGGAAGCATTTGGGACTTTGAGGAATGGTAAGTGCAAACAGCCCAGAATCTAGAGACTGTCCCAAGCATTAAACGCTAGACTCTGGGAATGTGAACATGTCTTCAGTTACACGGATGTAGATAATTTTTCTTTCTGTGAGGTCTCTTGTCACTTCTATCTTGTCTGGACAGGGTGGAACTTCTGTGTAAATTCTATTTCGAGCTTGAAGAAACACTAACTTGTCAGCCAAAAGCAGTGCTGCTTGGAAAATGGCAAAGACACAGAGGATGGGGTCTGTCTTCTCCTTTGGCCTGGCTGTGAACTTGGGGCCTCTGCTTTGTTGGTGCTTTCTGGGAGGGTGCCCACGGCCTGTGTTGAGCCACTGGGCCAAGTTGAAGTAAAGTCTCTTGTTCTCCTGTTTGTCTTTAAGAACTGCGCTCAGTAACTGTTTTGTAGATCTTTTCTACCACATGACTCTGGGCTTGGAGTTACTGAACACTGACTGTGCTTGGCATATTTCTGTAATTTTGTAAGAAACCTATAGGTTGAAAACCTTGTCAGCCTTTCCTGTTCTCTCTCTCCTTCTTGTTTCTCTACTTAATAATATGCATTGCTACACAAGTTCACATACATATAACCAAGATTTTTCAATTATTTTTTCTCCCAAACTGTATTAAAATAAAGAAGGCATCCTCCACCCCCACCCACTTTAAACCTGCCTGTTTGTGAGTTCTGTGGTAACATCTTGATTCCCAGTTTGATTGTGGAACTTCATAGCCAAGTGTGTTGCATGCTGCCTCACTTTGTACTCAGGGTTATGATATTGAAACTTCAGGACCACACACAGATAGCAAAGTCTCTGGCCACTTAAGCATGTAAACAGTCTGGCTTTTTATAAAGTGGAAAAATATTTCTTGTGCACTATTTTAACATGATCAGCATGTTGAAACTTGGTGTGCAACTGTGTCAACATTTCCTTGGCTCTGAAGAGCAAACCTGGAGAGAGAGCCTCATGGTAACATATAAAATGCAAGCTGGTTTGTTTACTACTGGGATTTAGGCTGCAATTACAGTCTGAAGCAGACTTCCAAACGTGGAATACAAAATAAATGAAATACATTTTCTTAGCATTGTAATTATGCTAGGTAAATAGGGATTCTTTTACAGATGACTAATATTCTGTCAGAGAATCACAAGGAAACAGAGAGTTCAAGTGCTGTGGTGCTCCTTCTTGGCCCCACATCAGACCGAGCCCTGTGGGGTCTTTGAGGTATCTGTGGCACACATCCCGAGATGTGTTGGATTTGTTACTACCTGCTGAGCATGTGGATTAAATGGGCAGTTTTCTCTTCTTGCTTGTTCCCACTCTCTGGTCAACTGGAGGAAAACAGGTAGTAAATTAGCATTCAGGGAAGCAAGCCAGAGGACACTGGCAATTGCTAGGAAGTGGGTCTATTCCATATCAAATGTTTCCTGAGACACTGTTAAGACCCTCAGGTTGGTGAACAAAGCATACATTTCTTCCCTTAATGGGACTCACACTGGAGTAAGGAGATAGGCTATGAGCAGTAACCAAAACAAAAGCTCTGATGATGGAAGCTGGTAGGTGGCAAGTCTTGCCTAGCAAGAAAAGTAAAGCAGGTGAACTGTATCAAGAGTGGCATAGGGGAAGCTGATTGGTTTTGATTCTGTTTTTATTTATCCAGTTTATAAAGGCACAATTAACAAATAACATTCTGTATGTTCAGTACTCAATGAGATGCTTTGATTATCAGTCGTATTTACCAGCTCTCTCACCTCACACAGCTACTATTGAGAGAGAGAGAGAGGGCAGGAGATCTCAGGAGAAGTTAAGTAGGACAACCAGTAGGAACTCACTGAGAGGACCTGAAGAGGTGGGAGAGTTAGCTCCACACCATCTCCTTGGTTCTAAACCTGTAGGAGACCAGTGTGTTTGAAAAGTGAGGAGACAAATTGGGTGGATTGGAGGTAAGGGAAGCTAAGTAGGGGATTCTCCCAGATGAGTAAATCAGCTTGAAAAGCTCTTGAGTTGTGTGGTTGAGGATGTTCAGGAAGACTTCTGATGTGGTCATGATAATTTGAACTGACACCCAGAAGTTACCAGGAGCTTATTATATGAACAATCTGGTGTTCCAGGCAGAGGAACCGTAAGACCAAAGGTCCTAAGGGTGGAAAGGGAGAGAAAATGAGGTGGGAGAAAAAGAAGGATCATGCTAGTGAAGTTGTGATGTAGGGGTGGGGCTCTGCTCTGGGTGAAACCACTCATAGAGTGATGCTGTCTTCTACTCGGTCTTCTCACAAGATGTCAGAGGAGAAAACCATGCAGGATAAGCTGAACATGCATACAAATGCTGCAGGTAGACAGACATCAACCTGCTTCTTTCACTATACAATTCTAGTAGTGGGATGCATGTATCAAAAAGTAGACATGATTGTACTGTTTGACAGGATTTGGTGGTATGACTGGGGAGACATGAGTCTGTTATCTTTTCAGATATTTGGAAAATACAATAGCAAAATCCGAAGAGTACCATGCCAATACCTTTGTATTAACTATCCAGGTTATGTAGTAGTTAGCATTTTGGGATATTTGCTTCTAGTTTTTAAAACCTTTGTTTCATCTTAAAAATTTTATTTGTTATTACTCTTTGTATATGTATATATGTGTGTGAGTGCAAGTGTGTATGTGCCAGGGCACTGCGAAGGCCAAAAGACAACTTCCAAGAGTTGGCTCTCTTCTTCCACTGTGGGACTTAGATTGAGCACAGGTTGTCAGGCATGCAAAGTAAGTGCTATTACCTGCTGAGCCACTTTTCCAGCGCTAAAATTTAGTTTTCTCTATGTATACATTTAAGAACTAGAGATACACACTCTCCTTTAAGCCATAATCACACCTGTATCTACATAAACATTAAAGTTTTTTTAAAGATTTATTTATTTTATATATTTGGATGTTTTGTCTGCATGCATGTCTGCATACCAGAAGAGGGCATGGGATCCCATGGGACTGCAGTTATAGACAGTATTGGGAATTGAACTCAGGGCTGCTGGAAGAACAGCCAGTGCTCTTAACAACTGAGCCATCTCTCCAAGTCCCAACATTAAAGGTTTCAAATTACCATTCTTCATTGCTTTCCCAGGGTTAGAGGCAGCCTTGCTGTGGGCCTGTTATACCCATACACATAAAATAGATTTAAAAGCAAATCTTTTTTAAAAGTATCTGAACCTTCCAGTGATTGAACAGATGTTTTTACTGAAAGATGTTCATTTGAGTATTATTAATAATAATTAAAAATTGGAGATAGTGGAGTAAAAGTCATTGAACTAATGAGTAAATTTTGACATGACTATATTAATAGAGTAAAATTAAATAGAATTTCATTTGACTCATGTAGAACAAAATTATATATACAGAATTATTTATAATGAAATTATTGACAAGGATACTGGCTGTTTTTACCCTAATTTTGAAACATTATCTAAATCAGGCATGTGTAAAAAGTAAGAAATGCAGTATAATTAAGTAAATATTCTAATTAAGTAAATATTCTATTTCCTTTTCAAAAGAGTAAATGATTGTTGCTACAAGCCAGTGAGTACTTGAAACATAATCTTTGTCCTCATACAGTTTGTCTGGCATCCATTTGAAGTCTCTGGAAGAAAGAAAGTTAACAAAAGTACCGAGCGGGAAGGAGAAGATTGTACCCTGTGTCATGCCTAGCCAGGCCACCTCACCAGTAATAAGTGAGAAGAAAAGAGCAGAGACAGTTGCAGTTGCTGTCTGTCCATTCTGTGCTGGAAAGTACTGGTTCTAGCAGCTGCACCTTCTTGACTCTTTGCTATAGCTACATGATATAAAGATTAGAACCATTATCGATATTTTCCTGAGGAGGCCACTGTAACTCACCTAGCACTGGTTGAATTGGAATTTATACCTAAACCTGGTGGGTCAAAGCCCAGATCATCGGTCCACCTTCTGTGGAACCTGCACGCAGCTCACACACTCATGAAGAGCATTGGCCTCGGGAGTATTGCTGCACAGCAACTGTCTGTTGCTAGGATGCACAGTAGAGATCTTGGAAGTGGCAGAAGATGAATGGGCAGAGAAGACAGATATGGAACTGGGCTTGAGAAATCTCTAGAACTTTGTACTCTGGTGCCCTCCTGTCCTTTTTTTTTTTTTTTTTTTTTTTTTCTCTAGAAACTGCTGATAAGAGGCAGGGGAAGTATTGGGAGGGGTCAGTGCAACACGAATCTTTGAAGGTCTTATTAAATAAAAAACGTAGAGCTAGATATCAGGGTTAAAACCTGAGAGATCAGAGGAATAGGAAAAGCCACAGCTAACCTCACCTCACCAACTCTGCAGCTTCCAAAAAGAGACCTACTTCCTGTATACCCACACCTATATGCCTTTCTGTTCTGCCAACTCATTTCCTCTCTCTGCCCAGCTACATCACTTCTTCCTGCCCAGCTCTGTCACTTCCTGTCTGTCTGTACACACTTCCAGACCTTTATGGTTAGTGCTGGGATTAAAGGTATGTACCACCATACCTGGCACTGTTCCCAGTGTTGTGGCCTTGAACTCATAGAGATCCAGCCAGATCTCTGCCTTCCCAGTGATAGGATTAAAGGCGTGTGCTACCATTGCCTGACTTCTGTGCTTACTATAGTGGCTGGCTTTTCCATCCTCTGATAAACTTTATTGGGGTACACAGATAAAATATCACCGCAGGTCAGTGCAGCACTTTGGTGGTACTGAGAATGGAGTGGTTCGGTATGTTAGGGGGGCAGAGGCATCACTTGCTCCTGAAGCATCCAAGCTCCTTTGTTTCATCGTGTATCCTCTTTTTCCTCCCGTCAGAGCCACTGCTAACACTGAGGTTGTATATTCCTATGTCTGCTTTCAGATAGGAGCCTGGGGACTCATCCTCTCTCTCTTCATGCTGCAGTCCTCCACATGCACCCGAGGTGCTGCTTCCTCCTAGCCCTCTCCTTCATCCCTCCGCTGTCCTCCCACCCTGATGCATCTCCTTCATCCCTCCGCTGTCCTCCCACCCTGATGCATCTCCTTCATCCCTCCGCTGTCCTCCCACCCTGATGCATCTCCTTCATCCCTCTGCTATCCTCCCACCCTGATGCATCTCCTTCATCCCTCCGCTGTCCTCCCACCCTGATGCATCTCCTTCACCCCTCCGCTGTCCTCCCACCCTGATGCATCTCCTTCATCCCTCCGCTGTCCTCCCACCCTGATGCATCTCCTTCATCCCTCCACTGTCCTCCCACCCTGATGCATCTCCTTCATCCCTCCGCTGTCCTCCTCCCTGATGCTGTCACACTCGCTCCCTCTCAGCAAGTCATTGTATGAACTGGGATTTGATCTCGTCATGGCTGGATGTGAAGATGGCATGAGGAATGGATGTCTGAGGAAAAATGAATCCTTTACTTTCCCACTTTACTCCCCCCACCCCCACCCCATCCCTCTGGCTGAGGGTTGCAGCACTTGAAAGTTGTCTAGTAAGGTGATCAAAAAGCATTGAGTTGGCAGGGTGTGTTCTCATTTTTTTTGGCTCTTTAGGTATGAGACCTTGGCTAAGTGACATTTTTTGAGTCTTAATGTTCTTATCTGCAAAAGTGAGAATTCACCATTAGACTAATTGAAACACCATGCCAAGAACTTTTTGTTATGTACTGGAAAGCGCATCTTTTTAATACAGGTGAGGTCTTGAACTGGATAGCATCCGGGATTCAATATGTATGTGAAAAGCCATTTCATATCGATAATTCATTAGTAGTCCATTTATAGTCTTTTGTTGTTGTTGTTAACTTGATGTAAACCTAGAGTCACTTGGGAAGAGGGAATCTCAGTTGGCTTGTGATTGTCTTGATTTGAAGATTGTTGTGAGCAGACCTAGCCACTGTGCATAGCAGCAGCCCAAGGCAAGTAGGCCTGGGCTGCATAAAAAGGTGAGCTAAGGAGTGAGCCAAGGGGTAAGCCAGTACGCAGCCCTCCACCATGGTTTCTGCTCCACGCTCATGCCTTGAGTTCCTGCCCTGACTTCCCTCAGTGATGGGTTGTGACCTGTAAGTGTAAGCTGAAGTAAACCCTTTCCTCCCCATTGTGCTTTTGCTTATGATGTTTATCACAGTAAGAAAGCAACAAGAACAATGTACATTTATCCATTTATTGCACTCACAACCTCAGTGGCTTTTTAGTGTCCTAGCTATTTGCCACAGTAAGCCCATGTTTTCTCCTCTCTCCGGCTGAGAGAGGGGACAGACTCTTGATTTATATTTAGACTTTGAACTAATGACCCTCATCCCCTTAAAATACCATGAGCCATGAGAACTACATATTGTGGTCATATTTATCTTTCGAGCTAGATTGCTGTAGCTCAGGCTTCAGCCCCATTATGCAGTGACTGTCTTCCTTGCCTGCCAGTGTCAGCACAGAGCCTACCTGTTAGAGCTTGCCTAGCCCTCCTGATGATAAGGCAGGCTACAGTGAGAGGGAGCTCCTCGGGCACCAGGCAAATTATTAATGGGCCAGCATGAATGGACCCAGCTTGAATTGGGCACAGTGTACCTCGGCAGGATCCTGTCATCCAAAACCACTGTGTCTGTTGTTTGAAGCAGAACCTCTGGCTGCTTCCCAGGTGCACTCATCACACAACTCTGGAATTATGCCATGTTCTTGTCCCTTTGTTTATCTTGCTGACAAAAGGGAACCAGTTTGTTTTCTTACTGTTTTGAGTTGCTGATGAGTCTTCAAAACTTAAAATGTTTGCAATTCGTTGTTTCCACAGTCTGGAAAGATCTATTTAATCTGCTTTATCTTATTTCTCTGTGATACAACTTTCTTAATCAGAGTCTCTGAGGAACAAATAAAAACAAAACACCGGAACGTGTCAGACTCTTTCAGTCTCTTCTGCCTCCTTCCAGCCACAGGGTCATAAAGCCTCTGGGGATATTGGTGGGAATAAACATGCATCTGAGGTGTTGAACTACATGTGCTCATCTGCTGTTCTGTTTGGATCTTAAATGTTTCTCAGAAACCCATGGTGAAGGTTTGGTACTCATTGTAGCAGTCCTTAGAGGTGACTGGATCAGATGATCCTACCTCCTGACTAGATGAATCCATTTGTGGATTGACATCTTAATGGTTTCTAGAGCAGGGACTGTTATTATGAACACAAGCTCTCACTCCCCCTGGTGTCCACCCCACACCCCTACCTTCCTGAGCACCAGGAAGTGAGTAGACTTGCTCTTCCATGGGCTTCCTGATGTCCTGCCTTATCAAACATGACCAAACCAACTGGGTCAAATGTATGTGGAATGAATCCAGTGGAATTGTGAGTCCAAACAAACGTTTCCCCTTTCACTTGATTTATCTCGGAGACTTGGTCACAGCAATGGAAAGCTGACTCATATACCTGGTGACCAGGTGGAAGGAAGGTGAGGTTTTATACTGAACTGACATCTGCTTCCCTGAAACCTACATTGAGCTGTTGTTTGGTGTTGGTCTTGGTTTTTTAGATAAGGTCTCACTCTGTAGCTCAGACTGGCCTTGAAGTCTTGGCGATCAGCCTTCCCAGTGTTAAGATTGTGGACTGAGTCACCACATCTGGCTCCTTAAGCTATTTTAAATTTGTCAGGTTGTGTTCACCTGCTCTTTCATAGCCACGGTGTCAGTGATTAATACAAGTGGCACCTGGAAAGTGGCTTTCTCATAATGCCTGTCCCCTCACTGTTGGGAAGGAGTTACTTGTCCAGCTCTCCATAGAGCAGGTGGAGGTCTGCTGGTAGGTAGGTGGCCTGCAGAGTCAGCACCAAGTCACTGAGGTGCTGACTCATGCTCCTCATGTGACAGCTTTGCTGCGTGCTGCAACCACAGTTTGTCTTTCCCAGTTTGGTCTTTTTCTTCTCCTATCTAAATAGTTGAGTTCTTCCGGAGACTCCACACACGTGCTCTAAACATTGCACCCAGCTTTTCCTTCCTTTTTGGATCCTTTCTCACTTGACAGAAAATGTGGTGCCCTTGGGGAAGCTATACTTTGGTAAATTTTAGTTTCATTTTAAATATGAAATTGTCGAAAAGTGAAAATTTATGCTTATCAATAGAAGTAAACCCTCCCCTTTTTTTCTTTTCTTTTTTGTTGGAGAATGATGGACAAATCTGAGACTCTAAGAATGGAAGATTGTTTCTAGATTACTTGAGCAAACTTCCTCAGGGGCTAGCAAATGTTTTCAGATAAAGCAGGTTGTATAGTCTTTGCATATATTAGGAGGACTGTGAGACTAGCCTGGACTTTGTATAAAGATCCTGTCTCTCAAGATAAAACACCACCAACAACAACAAATCCCTAGAAAAACCAAAATAAACAAGGACAACAAAATCCTTCAATCCTGCAATTATTCCATGAAACCAAACATAAATAGGATGCAAAAAATTTTAGCATGCCTGTGTTCTAATAAGATTTTATTTGCACAAACAGGCAAGAGCAGGGTTATGACCTGGACCGTAGTTTTTTCTTAGTAGTGTTATTATTGATAATGAAAATTTTACAAAAGGGTACTAAGTAGGACAGTCTTTTTTGTTTATGCATGATTATTTAATAATTACACACCTTTTCCATTCCAAAACTGTGTTGCTCAGAAAATGAATGTATTATCGCTGTATTCTTATAATACTTGAAAGTTCTTAATGAGACAAAGATGAACTAGAAACTCTGGCTCATTGTGACAGTCAGGGCTGCTGTTTCAGGTGACCTTTCAATAGATAATTTATAAGAGAACCCAACAGTAGAAGAAGAAATTCAGGGAGGGAGAACAAAGACCTCCCACAGTGTCCATCGTTCATCTTTTTGGTAGTCCCTGCTGTGGACTTTATATGGTTTATATATGTATAAATGCCCTTTATATGAAGGGCTTTATATGTTTTATCACATGAAATTTACCTAGGCAATCAAAGCAATTAGATTTGGTTGTAGTTCAGGACTGTCTGTCTCTACAGCCTACCTTCAATTATTATAAAGTCATTGGATTTAACAACTTAGTCACATGCAACTAGAAGACAGGTTGAAGTGGCAGAGGTGATTGCTACTGCCTTCTTCCATACCCCTCTTAGACATAAACATCACAGAGGGTGGCTGTTAGGTGGGACCTTTCTGTGGAAGCAAAGGAATAACAAAGTCGAAGGCCTTTTGGTTGAATTGAGCTTCAAGGCCCAAGAGGAGCATGAATATGTCAGGTGTGTCTATCATCCACAGATTTAAGGGATCACAGGGCTTAAGGTGTGGGTGTAGGCTCTGGTTAGCTCAGAGGTTTGCTGACGAGGCTACAGGACGTGGAAGACGGGAGCACCCGGTCTTCCCACCCACCAACCCTCTGCCGCAGAGTGAAGAAATCTGTGTTCAGCATACATCTGCCTGTCCATTGAGGCACACATTTTCCTGGGATACCTGTGCCTTCTAATGAGGCCAGTGCAGGGAGAGCAGCCCACACTAATTCAGGACTCTTATTGCTTTCTCATCTTTCTAGCTCAGTGATTTAAAGAGAATACCAGCTTGTATCTAATTTCCATTGGGAGTTGCCTGTGTTAGATAAACCTGTGCCAAAAGGAAATCTTTAAAAATAATTTCCATGGCTCTGATTATTTGTGGGTGGTATTTTTTTGTATGGTTTCCAAAGCCGTGACCCTAGCCACAGTGAGGACAGTCATTTAGAGCTCTTGCCAACTCCTCACTCAGAGAAAGGTGCCCGGAGCTTTGGTTACAAACTCCTTCTCCTGGAAGTGGAATGAGTGGGTAGCTCTCCCAGCCCAGCTCTTCAGCGTATATCCTTCAAGGTACATTCTAGCTGGTATGTTTTCCCAGATTCTGAGCATTGCCCCAGGACAACTGTCTGAGTTCATTCTGGCACCAGGACAAGTGAGAGGATGTTTCCTGTTTGCCTGACTCTTGCCCCAACTTCTTTCTCTGTTCTGTTAAGCTCTTGGCTAAATTCTTTCCTCTTGTACTCCACATTTTAACTGATGTTAGGGCACCAAGTGCAAAAATCTGCAAACAGTTAGCTTTCATGTTTGAGCATTCCAGTCCGAACAGACGAAGTTCAACTTCTCGGAGCACGGCAAGATCCCCCTCTGCATAATGCATTAAACATTTAATAACTGTACTAATAATCCCAAACACTTTTAATGGGCCACATGGGAGCCTTAATGTGGTTTAAAAAAAAAAAAAGAAAAGAAAAGCGTGTTTCTTCATGTCAAGTTAACTTGCATCAAATTGAGAGACATTCTTGGAAACAGCTTTCAGGGACTGGAGGTTCATAAGCCGGCAAATAAGTAGCATCTCCTTCAAGTCGTTTCTGTGTCGAAAGAGACAGTAAAACTATGATGATCATTGACCTAGCACTGAACATTTCTTTGCAGTCTAATACTTTTTGAGTTGAGAAGCGTCACAGGGCTCTGGTGTATCTGCTGCGTGTCAGGCTAAGCAGTCATGAGTAGGGTTGGCAGCTAAACCACTCTTGGAACACAGGTCTCTGGCTTCAGGACCTTGTTCTTTGATTGGGAATGTGAACTGTTTGAATTTGGTCCTTTTTGAAGTATTATAGAAAATAGAACATGCAGTATTGAAGGCAAAATTTTGAAGGACAATGTGTTTTGTGTTAAATTGAATTCACATTTATTTCTAAGTTGAATGTTTTCCAGAGTTCTTCTCCGGTGAAACAGGTGTGCATTTGAAGCAATGCAGTTGCTCTCTGAAACTCAGAAAGTAGTAGTTAAAACAAGGATGAGTCCATTAGTGCAATAACCAGTTTTACTTTGTTTGGCCTATTTCAAGTAGGGTTGGCTCCTTGCTCCAAACATAATCCAGTCAAAACACTTGGAGTTACAACGTGAATACATCAAGGACTTAGGAAACCGATATTTTTCAAGCATTTGCAAGGAAATGATGTCTTCTGGATAAAATTCATGACATAAGCCTAGTCCATCAGCTCACTAGCACTGTACATTGGTGATAATTTTAAAATTTAAATACTTTTTTAGTTGAAAACTTAAAAAATTGCATATATCACCAGAAGTATGGTTTACATGGTAGGTATTAGAATACTGTTATAAAACTGGTATTTTCGAGAAAACAAAGGCTTTGCATTGATTTTGCTATGTAATCATCTCTGTCTTGATTCTTGATGTTGTTTTTGTCTGCCCTAGTGTACTAGGCCACAGTATCTGGTCTAGTATTGCTTTAACATGATTAACACACACAAATTGTAAATACTGGGCCAGGTTTTATTCTTTGAGGGAAGTTTAGTTTTCGAGTTCAGAGAAAATAGCAGGCTGTTGACTGTCATAGATAAACCAAGTCATTAGCATTACTGGGCAAAGCGAAGGTATGACCCCAAAAGAAGGCTAGTTTTCATGTAAGGCTTAGGAGCTGGCTCTGGGGCCTGTTGGAGAAGTTACTGCACATTGGCTGCACCCAGGAGGGCATTCTGCCTTTGAAGAGTGGCTTTGTTTGCACATGTCCCTTCCAGGATGCTTTATAATAAATAGGTCTGTTCCTCTCTGACCTTCTTCATCAAGATAGTTTCAGCAACAAGCAGCTCACTCCATTTAAGGACAGCAGTGATGCAAGCATCTAATGACAGTGAGTGTCCTAAAAAGAAAAACAAAAAAGCCTTGCTTTCTAAGAAGGAATTTACTGGTATTAGCAAAGAAAATCTCAAAGTGGCTTTAGTTATCTCCCCTGGCTTTCATTCATCTTTCCTTTTAGCAGAATGAAAAATGTGTGGATAGTTACAGCTTTGTTCTAAAGTGGCCCGTAATTTGGTCTGTGTTTTACATCTCAGGGTCCAAATATGGCGTTGATACTCGGAGAAACCTTCCCCCACCCCACCCCCTTTTTTTTTTCACTTCAGTCTATTCAGTAGTTGATGTACTTATTTTCAGGTCAGGATTATCGTGTAGGCAGCTGCTAACTGAGAGCTTGAGGTGTTTGAAAGAGCTTGAAAGGAGCTGTTTGTCCATTCAGATCATTTTAAGTGATCGGGTTTTTGTGTTTGAAAAAGCTTCAGAATTTGTGAATGATTTTAAGTCAGTCTTTCAACTTTATGCCATTATCTGTTTCTGGGTCTCTGTAATACCTGCCCTCTGGCGCTGGAAGCTATGCTTGTGAATCACAGCATGGTCAAGGACCAGGGTGATGTGGTATCCATGTTACAGCATGTATTGAGACATCATTCCTTGAAATGCAGAGATACACATGGAAGGACCAGATTCAAACTTGGAAACTGCAGAGGCCAGAGCTCTATGCAAGTCTGAGGGTGAGCAGGGCATTCTAATAAAGATGATGTGTGAGTGAGTTTTCCAGTGTGTTATCAATGTAAATGCCAACATTTATTAAAAGAGGAAATATGCTTGCTTTATGGAAGTGGGCATAGTCTGTTGGTTTGAAATTCCTTTTCTGGTGGCGGGTGGATGGACAGGCTTGTAAGAACTAGCTCACTTCTGAGCTTCTTGACTGTAGGGCTATTTGTTAACCATGCAGTCCTTCCATTTGTCATCAAGAGATTGGGGCAGGTAATATTGGCCTGTTTCATGGAGTAGATGTGAGGAGTAAGTTTAGGTAGTATTAAGGAAGTGCTTGATCCCTGCTAACAGAGACTGCTGCCTCTGAAGATGCTGACAAGTAAGCAGACTGGTACTCCTAGACAGGGCTTTATCAGCATATAATCAGTATAATCCTAAGCAAGTCTTCCTACTTTTCCAGGTCATTACCAATTCAGCTTCTACAAGAGAAGAGATTGTGTTCAAATGTCTTAAAGAGGAAAATTTTGTTTTTAAGGTAAAGGTTATGTTTTCAAGGTAAAAAGCAAACTATGGTAGTTTGGATAAAGCCCTCATAGGCTCATATATTTGAATACTTGGTCACCATGCAGTGGAACTGTTTGAGAGGATTATAAGGATTAGGAGGTGTGGCCTTGTTGGAGTGGATATGGCCTTGTTTGAAGAAGTGTGTCACGGGGTGGGGATGGGGGTGGGTGGGCTTTGAGGTTTCAAAAGCCTGTGCCAGGTCTAGTCTCTCTCTTTGCCTACTAATGAGGATGTAGCTTCCAGCTACTTCTCCAGCGCCCTGCCTGCATGCTGCCATGCTCCTCGCCACGATGATAATGGACTAAACCTCTGAAACTGTAAGCGAGCCCCCAATTAAATGTTTCCTTTTATAAGAGTTGCCTTGGTAATAGAATTTCTTCCAGCAATAGAACAGTGACTAAGACACAAAACAAGAATGAATACTTTAACAATTAAGAGTTCTGTTAGAAAAATAAATATTCAAGTAATAAGGCATGCTTGCTAAGAATCTTAGGAAAAAGTTAATTAAATCGACATTGTTGCTTTTCTCCTGGAAATTCATCTTGACACACTTGACACATTCTCTCAACAGCACTGAAGCTTTTCCAGTAAAGACTATGTTGCCTCTGTTGCAGAGGATTGGCCCTGGCCGTAAAAAGATGGTGTACTATGTGCGGTTTTATGCCTTTTCCTGCTTGTTATATTTTCTTTTTTTTTTTTTCTGGTAATACCCCCAAAGTCCACTTTATTTAGCTTTATTTACACAAATAATGTAGTATCTAATTGTACTTAATAGTACTGAAGACAGTGAACGTAACATTATAGTTAGGAAGAAGTGATTAGGCATTATTACAGATATTACAAACCCTGAACACTTAATCATTGTGGATCCTATATTAAAATTTGCAAATTTTTAATTAGTTCTTCTTTTTAGAGTCCCCCTATATGACATTTTAATAACATTTTAAAAATATTTTCTTATGTGGGTTCAGTGCAATAAAATCAATGTATTGGAGATCTTTTAAAAACAGAAATACTGTATTAAGTATAATAACTATATGATAAAATATACCTGGTAAGTGTACTGTGGGATAAAATTTTACAGCTATTTATATCAGGGTAAGAACTTCATCTTACAGTCCTCTGAAAACAGTTTTATTGTGATATAAATATGCCATATACCTTTTCCATATAAAGTACACAGCTCACTAGCTTTCAGTATGTTCACGGGGCTGTTCATCCATCACCACAACCTGATTTTAGGCCATTTTTATCATCTGCAAAAGAAGGTCCATACCCATTCCTCCTCTCATCCTAGCCACCATTCCTAATTCATCTACACTTTGTCTCTAAGTTTGCTAATTTGAAAAGTTCATGTAAACGAAATGATAGAAGATCTTCTGTGTGGTTTCTTTCACTTGGCAATGTGTCTTCAAGGTCTGTCCATACTGTAGTTCCTATCAGTATTCATTCCTCTGTGTGGTCAAATAGTATTACTTACATGGATATACTACCTTTTATGTATTCACAGTGGGAACTTGGGTTGTTTCCATGTTAGGAGTATTGTGGCTAATGCTGCCCTGAACATTTTACAAATTTTCACTTCCCTAGTTTTCATCTGTCTTGTGCATATAACCTGGAGATAGAATTCCCAAGTCATGTGGTGACTCTGTTTAGCTTTTTGAGGATTTAAAATGTTGAACTGTTTTTATAGTGGCCAAACTGTTTTACATTCTTACTAGCAGGGAAAATATGAGGATTCTAATTTCTCCAAAGTTCGGGTTTTTTTTTTTTTTTTTTTTTTTTTTTTTTTTTTTTTTTTTTTTTTTTTTTGTCGTTCTTGTTTACATCTTGGTGATATGACACAGTATGTCATGTTTTTAATTTTTATTTTTTGATAGTGGTGATGTTTTGGTACTTACTGGACATTGGTTAATTCTTCAGAGAAATGCCTGTTGAACTTTTATGCCTGTTTTAAAATTAGGTTATTTGCCGGGCGGTGGTGGCGCACACCTTTAATCCCAGCACTCGGGAGGCAGAGCCAGGCGGATCTCTGTGAGTTTGAGGCCAGCCTGCGCTACCAAGTGAGTTCCAGGAAAGGCGCAAAGCTATGCAGAGAAACCCTGTCTCGAAAAACCAAAAATAAATAAATAAATAAATAAATAAATAAATAAATAAATAAATAAATAAATAAAATTAGGTTATTTATCTCTTATTTGTTGACTTTTAAAGGTCCTTTGTATACTCTGGTCATATATTTGATTGGTAAATATTTTCTTCCATTTTGTGGATCATTTCCTTTTTAAAAAATATTTTATTTTTAATTATGTGTATATGAATACAGATTTTGGGGGAGGCCAGAAAAAGGTGTCAGATCCCCTGGTGTTGGAGGTACAGGCAGTTGTGAGCTGCCTGACATGGGTCCTGGAATTTGAACTTTGGTCCTCTGGAAGAGAAGCCCTATCTTCAATCTGATTATTTTTTTATTTTTAAATTCATTTTTTACCTGATATATGAAATATAGAAACTGTATAAAGTAATAGAATGCTGTGCCGTTACATGCTATACACTAGTTAATGTTTAAATCAGGGCTAATACATCTATTACCTCAATGATTTATAATAAAATCTTGCTTTTGGCTGTTTGAAATAGGATTATCCTTATATTGACAATTCTCATCCTTCTTGCAACAGACTGAATGTTAAAACTTCTTGTTGTCCATCCTAGCACTCATGAGTCAACTGTCCCTCATCCCTTCCTCCATCCACCCCCTGCCCTTTGGTAAATGATGTTCTAGTCTCTGGTTCCATGAAATCAGCTTTCCAAGGTTCCATTTAGGAGGGAGATTTTCATCTTTCTGTTTCTTTGCTTTCTTGATGGTATGCATTGAAGCATAAGTGTTTGTAGTGTCGATAGCCTAACTTACCAGTTTGTTACTTCGCCAGTTTTGCATTGGTTGTCATATATAAGAAATTGCTGCCTGAGCAGCAGTTTCTTCAACATTAATTAGGATTCAGTATATTTAATTTTGACACATTTTATATAAAGCTCTACTGGCCTTTCATTATTATGAGAGTGATATATATAAAATTAATGATGGCTGAGCCGAGCAGAGATTCTGATTGCATTTCCTTCTTGTTAGTGCCTGCCCCCAGCAGATAATCTTTCTATTTAGTTTTCTCCTTTGACCCTCTATGTTTGTTGAGAGGCTTCTCTCCTGGACTCCTGTCTTTCTTGTAGTTCATTTCAGAATGGCTGCCCTCTGTTGCTGACTTACAGAAGCCCCTCTGTCTGCTTTGGCTTCCCCTCGTCCCTGCCCTACAGAAGGCTTCTACCAGGGATCATTTGCATTATATACCCCGAGGAAGCTGATGCTTACACTGGTGAAGCACTTTACCTAAGATCTTATTTTCTTTTCCTGTTCAAGCCTTCTGAACACAAATTTAAGTGCTAAGTGGAGAACACGTCACTTTTCAGAATGGCAGTTTTATCAAGATGAGAGTTACTTAGCAAGAAGCAAGAAGTCATAGTATAAAGGACCAAGTAGTTCTACATCTCCAAATACAGCCACTGAGGCTCAAGGGCTGTCCTTACCATTCATACCTTGTTTGGAGGCTGCTTCTCTTTTTATATACAGTTTTTTAATTGATAGCAATATTAGCAATATGTCATAGCCAAGGGAAGTAGGTACGTAAAGTGTGCACATGGAAATTGCATTTGGCAGCAGAAAGAACTGATTGTGTGAAGAGAGAAACTGTAGTATTAGAAGGTAAGATATTTTTGTTCCTATTTGGTGATGTGATTGATTTGTTTAGGAATTATGGGAGCTGGCAGAAGCCTGAAATGTACTATATCACAGACTAGTAAAAATGCAGTTTTGTAGTGTTGTTGAGTACCGTATGCTATGTGTATTAGTTACTGAGCTGATGCTATGACAAAATACATAGCATGACACAACTTAAGGGAGGAAAGGTTTGTTTTGACTCATGTTTGAGGGTCTAGTCTACCATAGTAGGGAAGATATGGCAGCAAGGGTGGCTCTTGGCTCTGGTGGCCAGTGTGAGGCTGGTCATATTTTGTCCATCAGGAAAGATGAATGCTAGTATGACTGTTCAGTTTCTCATCTGTCCTCTTTTTATTGTGGCTAGTAGCCTAGTCCATGGAGTGGTTCCACCAGCATTTAGGGTGGGTCCTCTCTTAAGTTAGACCTCTCTGGAAATACTCTGATGACATGCTCAAAGGTGTGTCTCCTAGGCGATTTTAAGTTTTGTGAAGTTGGCAATGAAGACGAACTATCAGAAGTCAATTCTTTGTCAGTTTGAACCAAACACATTACTTATAACTCATAAGATTTCTACCCTTGGACTTCATGTCCATCTAGTAATGAAAAATGGATCCAACTCAACTAACTGCAAAAATATGCATAGTCTTTAAGCACCCAGCACAGCTCAAAACACCCAAGTTTCATCTGAGACTCAAGACAAACTCTTGAACTGTGAGCCTTTATAAAGTAAATTTTTAAAGAAGTTACTGCATATTTGTAATGTATAGAGGTACACAGTAAATATTCCTATTCCAAAAGCTAAGAATGGGAGTATAGTAAGGGAAGATAGGAATGTGTATGCTTATACACATACATATGTGCATGTCTAATTAACAATTAATGAAAAAAGAGGCTATGAGTTTGAAAGAGCAAGGAGGGATATATGGAAGGGATTAGAGGGGGAAAGTGGAAATGTAATTATATAATCTCAAAATAAAAATAAAAATTATTAATTAATTAAGATTTATTATTTAATTAAAAAATAAGGTGAAAAGGGACTGTGGGAGAAATCCTGACATCAATTGTTAATGTTTGACCTCCATAGATTAATGTTCCCACACACATACACATGCATTCTCTTCTCTCTCTCTCTCTCTCTCTCTCTCTCTCTCTCTCTCACACACACACACACACACACACACACACACACACACTTTAGTTTCTGGGAAGAACAATGAGAGTTCTGTGTTCAAAAAAAGACAAATGGCTCTCACTTGTGCTCTGTTTTTTTTGTAAATTTGAATGTTCAAAATAATCATGTGGTTTACTCGGAAAAAAACAAAACAAAACAAAACTAAGAGCAGGGCCCTAACACAGCATTTTTAGTGTAATTTCACATTATAAAATTGTCATTTCTGGATTCGTTCTGTGCTCCATTAGACTGCCTGCTTCCTTCAGCCAGTGTTGTAACACAAACCCATGCCAGAGAGGTTAAAGATGTTTTTCAAATACCACTCACATATGCACACATCATACGCATATACTTTTCTACCTGTTGGACATAAGCAAGTTTAGAGATATAAATGCTGTTTGTAAGACCACTTGTTATAGTGTATTTTTAGAGATAAGGCAGGCGGATTAAGTTTTTAAACCTAGTTCCCAGCAGGTATTAGTATTAAATGAAATTTATTTTTTCAATAAAAGCATAAAATTCTGTGTATTTATAATGTATTATAATGTGATGTTTCAATACATGTATATATATATATATATTTGTATGTATATATAAAACAAAGGATGGTATACTTTGATCATATTCTCCCACTTTATTATCTGTCTTCTCTCAATTTCCCAATTCCCCTCCTCTTCCCAAAGATGCTTTTTCTACTTTCACCTCTTTCTCTTTCCTACACACACACATGCGCGCGCGCGCACACACACACACACATACACATTTCCATATATGAGAGAACATGAGAAAAGTAATATTTTCTTTTGCTTCACATGATCTCTGCTCCATTTTCTTGTGAATGACAATTTCATTTTTCTTATTTGCTGCCTAATACTATGTATGGTCTAATATCAATATAGTTTTGATTTGTATTTCCTTGTATTTATTGACTGTTCTTCTTTTGAAATATGTTAGTTCTGTTCATGCATCCATTTCTTGATTGGTATTTGTTCTTGTAGTGTTTGACTTTTTTAGTTGATTATATACTCTAGATATTAATTCTCTTTTGAATGAGTTTCTGGCAAACGTATTTCCCCCATTATGTATGCTGTCTCTTTACTAGGTTAATTATCTTCTTTACTGTGTAGAAACTCTTCAATTTAATTGAGTTCTACTTGCCAGTTCTCACTGTTATTTCTTGAGCTTGTGGGGTCCTGCTCAGAAACTTACTGTCTGCATCAGTATTTTTGAAGTGTTCTCCAACGTTTTCTTCTAGTTATGTCAGGGATTCAGGAATTAGGTTAAACGTGAATCAATTTTTAATTGATTTTTTTTCAGGGTAAAGGATAGTTTATTTTTCTTCTCTTCTCTCTTCTCTCTTCTCTCTTCTCTCTCTCTTCTCTCTCTCTCTCTCTCTCTCTCTCTCTCTTCTCCTCTCTCCCTCTCTCTCTCTCTCTCTCTCTCTCTCTCTCTCTTTCTCTCTTTCTCTTTCTCTCTCTCTTTCTCTTTGTGTGTGTGCCATGTGGATGTCCAGTTTTCTGAGTGCATCGGTTAAAGATGCTCTTTTTCTCCAGTGAATGATTATGGCTGTAGATGTGTGCACATGTTTCTGTGTCCTTTTTTCAGTGCAGTTGGTCTGTGTATCATTTTTTGAGTCAGAAAGTACCACACTGTTTTGTTACTGTAGCTCTGCAGTATTTATTTAAATTAGTTTTACACCTTTTGTTCAGGATTGACTGACTTTGGGGTCTTTTGTGATTCAATATTAAGCATCAACCCGCTCTTTCTGTTGCTGTGAGAATGCCTTGGGATTTTGACAGGGAGCTCATTGAGTCTTTACATCACTTAGGTAACACAGTCATGTTCACAATGAACATGGATCTTTTTCATTTTTTCAAGAGTCTTTTTCAAGTTATTTCTCCCCTTTTTTAAAGTTTTTCTTATAGAGATCTTTCACTTGCTTGCATAGGGTTACTCTTGGATTTTGTTTTTATGTATTTATTTTTCAGGCTCTTAAAGTAGGACTGTCTGTGGTCCGTCCCCCGCCCCCGCCTTTAGCTGGTTTGCTGGTTTTGGTATATGAAAAAGCTACTGACTTTTGTTTATCAATTTTGTATCCACAGTCTGATGAATTTATCAATTATACAAGTTTCTGGTGCTGTCTTTAAAGCATTTAGTTACTTTTATTTTCCTGACATCCAATGACCTTTTTTTTTTTTAAAAAGGCATTCCTTTAATTGCTGCATCCAGTATTCCATGGGTTGCAGTTGAATCTTTGAAGTCATTTGGTAGAGCATTGTGAGCTTCTGGAGGAGTCAAATCAGCTGTTTTCTCATATTTCTTTTATTTTTAATGTTGAGATTTTAGATCAATTCTAATGAATATTTTTTTTTTCAGTTTTACATGAGTCTTTGTGGGGACTATCCTTTTTTTGATGATATGTCCTGTGATAACGAATTATGTTGAATAGCTTTGCAGTTGGGTTTTATGTAGCTTTAGTGCAGCTTCTTTATATCTCTTTGGGGGCATTAGTATTTTGACATCGTTTGTACTGTGTTGGAACCTGAGGGCCCTTGTAGGTCTTACGAGAATGGCATGTAGCTAATAAATCAGCAGATGTGTTTTGTACAGTGAAATCCATGAGGTATATCCTTTGTAATTACTCCTCTAATCTTGGCACCAGCATGTGGTCTGAAGGAATATGGAAACAGCCTATGCTGTGATCTCTCATAGGTGTTGTGTATGTAGTGTTTTTGTTATTTCTCTCTGCTGTTAACACAGGGATGCATAGCCAGGATAGGGTGTTCAGATCCAACCTAGCCATGACATCTTGAAGCCTTATCGGTAGTTTGTGTTTTTAATCTCTTATATTTTGAATTAAATATTCACTAATGTTCAAGCTAGGGTGTTTTGTGGGTAGCATAAATTGTGCTGACGTGTAACCAGGCTAGGAGGGTAGTTCAGAAGTAGAGCATTGACACACAGTACTGGAAAAGTGTCATGCTTGATCCCAGTACTGCCTAAAAGGATCAAAGAAATAAGAATGACAGCAACAAATAACAGTGAACCACATACAAGAATCAAGTGGGAACCAAGCACCAGCTATGAAATCTATAACTTATGGTAGGATTGGTAGAGGCAGAGGTAATAATAATAATAATAATAATAATAATAATAATAATAAAGAATGTTTAAATAATAATTAAAAGGACAAAATAAGAAAAATAGGGAAGATTAAAAGCAAAAGAAAAGTTAGAATATTAAAAAATGCAGAAGAAAAAGTGTAAGAAAGGTGGAAAGTGAAGATTGTAATTACAAGACAAACTTGAAAAGACATCAAAGAGTTTGAGTATTGAAAGAAGAGATAAACAGAGTTAACAAAAACCAAAGGAGAATACTGAAAAGAAAATTGGTATGTAAATGAATGTATGTATATATACTTATACACAGAAA
Source organism: Peromyscus leucopus (assembly GCF_004664715.2). NCBI lineage: Eukaryota > Metazoa > Chordata > Mammalia > Rodentia > Cricetidae > Peromyscus > Peromyscus leucopus. The sequence goes on from NC_051066.1 coordinate 113,294,373, forward strand.
GGGGAGGAGGGGAGGGAGGGACAGATGAAAGGAGAGAAAGAGTGAAAAAGGAAAAACAGATTGATCTTAATGCAAAAAGAAGTATATAAGTATACAACTAAAAACATTGTCTCGACTGATGTGGTTCTGTAGGCAAGAATCTGTATCAGGATCTCTGCCAATGTGCGTTTCTTCTTGTCTTCTTGTTTACTGCACCTCTTGAAGAAGGCAAAGGCCAGGGCATATGTGCCCCTTTCTTTTTTCTGTGTTCTTCACTATCTGGTCAGTGAGAGTGTTTTGGGATCAGAGTTAGTTGGAATAGCTTTATTTACTCACTTGGTAGTGAAGGGTAGCAAGGAACCAAAATTTTATGGGATGGAGTATTTTTTCAGGCATATTAGTTTGATGTACCTCTAAAGGCCAGGTAGAACTAAAGTGTTTTGCTCACTTTGATCTCAGGCATTCCTTTGAAGTCTTCTCAGAGGGCAGGGTGGCAAAATGTTCAAGGGGGAATGGCCAGGGTTGGTCCTGTGCTTTCCACCTTCCATACTGTGGTTTCTAAGGCCCGCCACTCCATGACTACACCCCTGCTCAGTCTCTGCACGCTCCTTAGCTGGCTGTTGGAGATAGCTGTCATCCAAAAGCAAAGGGGGTTTCACTCCATTTGTGTCTCAGACCTGAATGCCATGGCACGTATTTGTTCAATGAACTTGTTTTGCTGACTTTTGGGTAGGGTCACATGAGGCCACAAGGCAGGTGCCAGCCAAGTAGCTGAGAGTACTGCTATGATTCCAAACTAAAGGGAAATAATGTGACTTAATTAAGGTCCCCAGAACAACAAGTTGAGGTACTGTCTTCACAGAGTGCCTTCCAAGATGGTGCCATGCTGTTATGTTGAAAAAAGCACTTCTCCAACACCAGTACACCATGCAGCTCCAGGTCAGCTGTGGCCCCACTGCCTTTCTGTTCCTCATGTTTCTCTATAAGATTTGTCCCCTTTCTCCTTTCCTTTCTTTTTTCTCCCTCTCCCCTCTGGTGCACTACCAAGCTGCCATGGACCCACTGCTGATGCACTGTTTTCTCTCAGCCTGCGTTCTGATTGCTTGTCTAAGTCTCTGTTCAGTATTAAACTGAAGTCCTGTTGTATCCCGTGCCCTGCCCCAACACACACACACACACACACACACACACACACACACACACACACACACACACACACACACACACACCATCTTCCACCTCACTCAGAACCTGTTTTTCACCTCCCAGTTCTGAAAGGCTGAGAAGCTACAAAGTGCTTGGTGTTTCTAATTCACCACCTTGGCTCCCTCAACAACTGTCTTCTTATTTACTTGTTTTTGTCAGTTACCAGATTGACTAAAATGTTCCCTCCTTTGTATGCTGATGCAGTCAGGTGCTTTTTAAAATGGATTTGTGAGACAAGATTATATAGAGAGATTATTTATATGATAAATAATTTCCTTTTTTCATTAAATTCTTTATTTCTAAAATGAAACTGTGTCATGGAAAACAGGGACCATGACAGTTAATTCATGTCCTCCCTAAGCCTAGCAAGGTGCATAGCACCAAACACAGTGAGTATTAATGAATGAATAAATGAACAGATATAAATGAAAGAATGGATGCATAGGTGGATGAATGATTGATTTATTGCAGGAGATGATGTAATTTAGGACTCTTCTGGGGATGTCTTATGAGGAAAGCGCATGTTAAGTTTTAAAATCACAGAAAAGAGGTCTTATTAAAAGTTACTTTTATAATCTAAGGCACATTATCACTTACAATTAAGTTCTTTTTTAATCTGTTAGATACTAAGTCTGCTTGCGGGTGTGAAATAGTGGTTAAAGTGTTACTTTTAGGAAGTGGGTCAATAAGTGAAGGTAGGTATTTGGTGGGTGTCTGCATCTTGTTTGACATAGCCCTGGGAAGGCTGGGTTGCATGCTTCAGTACAGAGCCTACACTCATACTTAGGGCTCCACATACTAAGCAAAGCCATGAAGACTGGTTTGGTATGTGTTGAGAGAGCAGGAAGGCCTCTCAGTGGCAGCAGGTCTGAGGTAGGACTAGGTCTAGGACTGTGGGAGGGAAGAAAGCCGCCAGGGTCATGCTGTTTGATTAAATGACTAGTTGTATTCATTTGCAATCTGTTCCGCAGTTACAGGGAACAACTCCCAGAACTCCAGGGCCGGAGTACCCTGTGCAGCATGTCTCACAGCTGCTTCTCTTTGGGAATCTTTCCAGATCTCTCCAGGTCCTACTGCAGGCCCTTTGTGTCCGGGTTTGCATGTTAGAATATTAGAGAAGTGACTATTGCAGGGACACACTGTTGACCACGAGCCTGCCTTAGTTCCATGTTTCTGAGAACCATGATTGCTCCGTCAGCTGTGTCCAGGCTTCCAATGAAGTCAGAAACCAGAGCTCCCAGGGGCCCACTCAGTGGTGAGGAGAAAACAGTCATAGGCAAGAGGTTTAATTGGAAATTCGGTTTGCTCTCTATATAAAAAATGTCTTTGATGTTTAAAATAATTAATATTTTTGTGAGTTACTTTCAAGTTTTATTTGACCAGTGTGGTGCAGGGTGGCAGTAGTGTTAGTTAGCCAAATGATGTCTGTGCAGAAAACAGCACAGAGCTGGCCTGGGCTTCAGCCACTTACTTGCTACTTGTTTGTATCTCTTCAGAGCCTCAGTTTACAGATCTCCAAACTGGGGTTAATGACAGTGCTTACCCACATCAGAAGCTGAGTCTGTCCCAAAGGTCTGATTGCCTGTCCCATCTCACTGTGTATTTCTTGGACATTTCTCCTTGTCATTTCTTGATTCAGGCTGACTCTACCTCGTTGCCAGGACAACATAATAGCCTCTTAATTAGTGTCCACATCTGGTTTCTTCCCTCTGCTCTCATCGTCTTTTGGAGCCAGGGTGATCCTGTGCTTCATGTGTTAATCCTGTCTGACGAAAAAGTCAATGGCACATTATTGAAGATAAAATTTAAAGAAATGAAATCTCTTTACTGTAGCCAGCCTTTTAATTCTTTGTAAATGTGTTTTTTTCATAATTATTGTTATCATTCTCATATATATGTATTAATATGTCAGATAAAACACTGTAGCAGATCCCTATCTATGCTGTTCTCCATCCTCAAATCATCTACCCCAGAAAATACTTCATTTATTTAGTTAGAGTATAACTTCTTGCTTTGACAAATTTTAACACAACCTGTTGACATCTGTGATGGGAATCCAGTACTCCTAAACCTCCATTTTCCTATCTATACACAGAGAAGCTGCCTGTCTTTCTAGCTTCCATAGTTATATTACAGTGTTGATTTATGTTTATTTTTATAGCTACGTGTTTTCACTGGTGATTTCCAACTTTCTACCATGAATTCCATTTTCTTATATTTTCTTTATTGCTATAAATAGAGTAGGTTTTCCCCCCTAGGGATTTAGAGTTATTCCTATTTATTAATTCATTTGGTATTTTTTGTTTCTGTGACTGTTTCCCTCAAGTTATCCTAATGAGCTTCATAATCCTCCCAAAGAGCCCCCTCTCCAATCATCAAACCCATCAAGGAATGTATCATCACACACCTGCCTGAAGACATTGGGCCACTGCTTTCAGGATTGGTTATATCAGATGTCATTCTCAACTTCTTTCTTCCTCCTTCAGAAGGATGCTCTTTCCTGCATGATGCTGTCTTTCTCAGTTTATTCTTTTATTTATTCTTATAGCAATCTCCTGAGAAAGAATGTGTCTAGAGGTACAGACCATCCACTGCTGCCCTTGTCCTTGCTGCTTGACTTAGTCTGTTTCAAGCCTCATTTGCCCCATGATACTGTCTTTTTGTGTTTCAGTGTGGAGACAGGCTTTGCTATCCCTGCATTTTTTTCTCTTTTTCTTAGGCTGGTTGACTCTCACTCAAACCTTTCTACCTGCATAAAGACATGTCATCAAGCTATGTTTTCAGGCGAGAAGGTCCTATGGAGAAGGAGAGTCGGTCAGATATGTGGTCTCTGCTGTTAGTCAATTTAGGTGTAACAAAGTAATAAGAGGCAGCTTTTCTCAAGCAGATGCATGGGAATTGTGGGGATCGGGTTATAAATGGTTTGATATTTTTTGGAGTGAGCTAGAGTATAATTCATTAACAAATAAGATTAGTAGTATATCCTTAAGGAGACATTTTTCATTATAACAGGAAGCCTCAGAAACAGTGAAGCAGCTGACAAGTGCTAACCATGTGAAATGGGCCCTGGGGTTGGGACTGCCCTCAGATTCGAGCTCCCTTTCCTGGGCTACTGTAACAAGTTACCACAAATGGCTAGAAAACTAGATAGAGCCGTTCCTTCCCAGTTCTGGAAGCTGAAAGTCTGCAATAAGTTGCCAGCTGGACTAGGCTTTGTCAACTCTAGAGGAGAATTACTTTTTTTGGCTTGTTCCAACTTCTTCTGGTTGCCAGTCTCGTTGTCTTGTGAACATAGCTGTTTGCTCCATCTTTATACCACCTTTCCATTGGTGTGGCTGTCTCCTCTGTGTCTTCTCTAAGGGCACTTGGGATTGAATTTAGGGCCCATTTTGATAATTCAGGGTGCTGTCTTCAAAACCTATAACTTAGTTATATCTATAATGACCCCTTTTCTAAATAAGGTAACCCACATTCTAGAATTAGGGCATAAACAATGAAGCCACCATCCAACCCTAAAATAGTTTCCAAAACATGAGGCCCTTTAAGTTAAGTCTCTGCTCCTAATCAGAAAATATGTTTTCACCTGGTCACGATCATCACACAGCAATTGATATTTTGTTGATTTATTCTTTCACTTAATAGGGAATCATACCATAAACCAGGCCCTTTGTTAAAGTTCTGTGTAGAAGCCAATAAAATGTAAATCCTGGCCCTCAATAACGTCAGTGTGCCCATACAGGACAGTTTCTCATGAGGGCTACATTGTCTGTGTTCATGAATGACCATAGAAATAAGGAGGCAAAAATATGAAGAGAAACTGTCCATAATCTGAGGCACGGAGAGGTTATGTGAAGATAAGGCAGAAGACAAGACTCAATTTTCATGATTCACCCACTGAAGTATTTGAACTGACTTTGAGTGTGCAGGTTGCCTAATGATACAATCAGGAACCAACTAACTTGAAATCACCTATAGAGCATCATCTCCCTTTATTTAGTAAGTCCCCAGATCATCACGTTAGGGCTTTCTCAGACAGTGCTGCCTTTGCCTCTCCATGTACCTTAGGTAAGTTGTTTACCACTTAGAAAGTGTCAGGATTTCTCTGTGACTTCTTTGCCATTCAAAAAAGAAGGCAAAAGGGGAAAAGACCAGCACACACTTACAGTTACCTATTATTATAATTACTCCTCATCATTTGCATTCCATTCTGCTTTTTCATTTGGGAAAGTGAAGGGTAGAGGGAACAGCTGGTGCCTCTGTAATTATACATAACCCCAATCCTGTCTTTTCTGTACATTCTTGGGAGAAGAAAAGAAATGTCATCCTCTGTCATGCATGATCCTTTAAAAATTATGTACACATATACCCACCCATGCACACACCCACATGTATATATGCATAGATACAGACCTAGTAATTATACAATTAATTAGTCAATTTGGGTGTTGAACATTTATTAGTAAGAGTAGAATTTTTTATTTTACTTTAGATTAGAAAAAACCTTGTTTGTGTAAGCGCACACATAATGTATTTCAGGGGACACGTGCTGCAATGTGTGGCAGAGGACAACTTATAGAATCTATTCTTTTACCTTTACATAAGTTCTGGGTATAGAACTCACGTTATCAGATTTGTGTGGCAAGTGCCTTTAGCCACTCTGATATCTAGCTAGCCCTAATTTTTAAATTTGCATTTCACTTTTTAAATTAATAAAAGTAGTATACAGTTTTAGAAAATAATTTTTAAAAATTACTTAAGTTTTTGCCTAGAATGCTGGTGCATACCTGTAATCTCAGCACTTTGGAGGCAGGAGGATCATAAATCCCAGACCATTATCTACATAGTAAGTTTAAATCTGGACTACATATGCCCTTGTCTCAAAACAACAACAACAACAAAAGGTTTTCCAACTTTTTTACTATTTGCTATGATTTGAAGTTATAAGAGAATAAAACAGCATCCCAGAATGGAAAAGAAGAGGAGGAGCTGTGTGTTGATTTTGATTCTTTGTGGGAACTTCACATTGGATGGATAAATCTAGTTATCATTTTTGAGATGACATTAATTTTTATAGTGACATGAATCATTCAAGAAAAATTTGTACCTTCCCCAGTTACTCTCTTTTATCTGACACCAATGAGCAATAACACAAGTAACAATTCAATGCTTATGGACAGATTAATTTTAGTTAGAAGCTCAAGTGCTCTTGGGGAATAAGCTTCATTGGCTATACAGTACTCTTGGGAAAATCTCATCTTTTCTCCCATTCTCTGTTCTTTTCTTGTCTTCTCCCTCCCACTTCCTGGCAGTGAGTTGCCATTCTACCACACTAGCCCTTTGAATATCTGCTTAGGGACCAGGATTGGGAGAGGGGATCAGTGTCTAGGTCTTTCTGCCCAGTCTGAGTTCCCTGAAGAGAACATCATTGCACCCCATGTGAAAACCTGTACCTCCTGCCCAAAGTAGCTGGCCAGCATTCCTCCCACTAGTTACATTTCCCTAGGCTTACCAATTTGACTGATTGGGTTAGATAAGTTTGTGATTTGGGATTTTTCCTTCCTAAGCATGAATATAAACATCTCAGGCCCCTCACACTACACTAAATGAAGCCCACATGAGGCTGTAGAGAAAACCCAGAGTTTCCTTTATTCATGTGACTAACATTTATTATTTCATTTTAACCTATGCATGGAAAGAAACACTTTGATACATTCATGGCTTGTTTAGAGGGAATTTTAGTCTATTTGTTTTCAGGATTTGTGCTTTTAATAAATTTCGGATGGTGTCCAGCAATCCAAAAGCATATTCCTGGTTTGCTTCTGCTTTAACACTTTGGAAAGTGCTGTTTTAAGAATACTGCTTATGAAATGGAAATTTCCTGTCTAATTATTAGGAGGTATTTTCTTTTTATAATTTAATTTTACTTTCTGCTCTTTAGCCATATTATAGAAGAGATAAAATCTATGTTCAGGGTGATCACCGTCATCTCTCACTTTTTCTTAATAATCCCAGTGTCTCTAAGAAAAGAAGAACACCAAAATCATGGAAAATTCACTGACTTTCTTGCCATAATTGCTATCAATAAAATGTTCTTTTCATTCTAGTCCCCCTGGATATAAACGAGCACAAGCCAAAATTAGCAATAATCCCTATGCCAAGAGAATTTCATGAGTTCGGGAAGCCCTTTGAGTCTCTGCCCTTAGTCTGGCAATTGTTTCATTTCTGTGTTAATGACAGAATCCAAGACCATGTTCAGTCTGCAGAGGTCCCATCCACAGAGTGGGAGTTGGGCGCTGAGCAGCAGAGCTGGCTGTGTGCAGATTCTAATTCTGTCTGTAGTGAAGTTGGCTTCCCAGACAGCACTCAGACAAAAGCCTAGTCCTCACCGCAGTTTTGGGAACCCATACTGTGAACAGAGGATACTACCTTCATAGCACATCAAGTAATAATGAAAAGGACTCCTATTTGTAAAGACTAGAAGAATGATGTAGAGTTGTATAATGGGATAAATGAAGACTTTGTGGAAGCATGAATACCATAAAAAGGCTTACCTGTGTCACCCTTCTCAAAGTAATGGAATATAGTCCCAGCAGTGAAACTTTGGAGACTGAAGTACAGTCACACACTGGCTCCTACTTTCATGTTACTGGTTAATCTTTATGTTTCTGGTATGAGTTTGTGTGTTTACATAGTTCAGTGAATCTTTGAGCTTTTTTCCTTGTGAAGTCTGTTAACACATTTGGAAAGTCAGTAAACATAGTACCATGGCTGCTTTGTGGCTTTTAGTTTTGGTTTCTCTCTGAAATTACCACCATGCTATTAAACTTTGATGAAGTTAAGAGCATCAGAGGATAGAAGAAAATAATTACCAGTGGTTATTCATGTTTGGAGTTTGGAAAGTGTGCTGCTTCCATGAAGGAGTCTGAGGGCTCACATGGTGAGAAGTTCCTTGGCTACATGTAAACCAAGAAATACATTTCAAAATCAGTTTTGATTAAAATGGGAATTTGAATCTGCCTTGGAGAAACAACTGACTTGCACATTATTTATAGCATGAGCATAAAGGTTTGGTATAGAGACATTTTCTCATCTTTCTTTAAAAATAGTTTGGATTACAAAGAGAAAATAACTGCTTTGGTATAAAGGCAAATCTTTCTTGAAAGTGGGTTTTAATCCCTGAGTTGATGTCAAGGTGGAAAATAAAGAACAGTTACTAATAACTTTTCCAAAGAACCAGTGCTGCAGCTCAACTCTCCATAAAAGTGTAAGTGGCAGATCCTGATGAGCAGATTGCACACATGCACTGGAATGTGTGCATGTGAAGTCCTCCCACTCCACCCTCATTTTAAAGCAAGGCTGTTTGTTATACATTATGTTGCACAGCCTGGTTTCAAAGTCCTAGACTCGAGAGATGCTCTCAACTTCTTGCGTAGCTGGTCCTACAGATGTGCACTGTCACACCCTGCTGGAGTCCTCACCTTTACACAAACTTTCCAGTTCTCATATGTTCCTCAGATCATCTCCTGAGGTAGACTGCCCATAGATGGTCTGCTGAGCAGAATCAAGGACTGAGTGATGCAGTAGACAGACCTGACTAGCTGAGCAGCTTGTTTTGGGATCAGATGCCCTCCACCTGGGTGCTGTGTACTGTTAGAGCAACGCTTCTTGGATCTCATATCAGATATCCACATTACAGATTCATAACAGCAAAATTACCGTTATGAAGTAGCAACAAAGTTATTTTATGGTTGGGGTCACCACAACATGAAGTACTGTATTAAAGGGTCCTAGCATTAGGAAGGTTGAAAACCACTCCGTTAAAGGATCAGGCCCTCAGTCCTGCCTCCTGTCTGCACTGCCTTACAGGTCAGGGTCACTTGGAAAGCTGGTTTAGTTTGGTGCATAGATAGTTTCCCGTGCTGTTGAGAAGCTGTGTATTCTCTATTTTCAGTGGGTAGAGTTTAAGACATATCATGCAGACTCGCATTATATATGACCTGTCTTCTGCAGGCCTGTTTGATTTTGCCTCCTTGATCTGACACGTGATGGCAAGTGGTTTAGTTGTCTGCTGCTCTTATGTTTCTCATATTTCTCTTAAAAAGTGGAACCTTACTTAATAAACTGGAGCTCTTCTTTCCTGTGTGCCAGGAATAATTCTCAGCCTGGGAACACAGTTTGAAAGACCACAAAGGCCTTTGGGCTCTTGAAGGTAGCATAAGACAGTGCACAAAGCAAGGCCATTTCAGATACAGATTGAGTGTTGCCAGATCTGTATGTCTGAAATCGGAAACGTTTCTGTGTTGACATTATAATTCAGGAGACTTGGATTTTGGGTTTGGGGATTAGTGAAGTTCAGCTGGCAAAGTCTGCAGATATTCCAAAATCAGACAAACTCTGAACTCTGCAGTGGAACATTGCAGTTGAAAGCCAAGGAGGCTCTGCCCCAGGGATCTGGGAGGCAAGCTTCTAGCAGAGGAAGCTTCGGACAGAGGCATGAGAAGCAAGATGCTGTTTCAGAGGAGCAGCTTTGCATCTGCCCTTCTGTGCTGTTCACTGAGCTCTCATGCATAGCTTGTAGAAGATCATTACTGAGGCCCTACTTTTCACTTGATTCTTGTTGTTCTAAGTGACATTATACCCCAAACATTGTTTTCTTTGCGCTTTCTGGCAAGATTTGCCTTTCTTGTTCTGGGCTGTTCAGACATTTTTGTATTTGACTGACGTGTGGTCCCTGAAGGTGTGACTTTCCTAAGTGAGAAAGGAGGCTTAAATGGTCCACTGTGGTGTGGGAAAACAGCATTTATCTATGTTTAGTTTATTTAATGATGATGATGATGATGATAATAATGATAAGCCTAATCAGGTTTGGGGATGTCTCTGATTTGCAGAGTACTTGCCTAGCATGTAGAAAACACTGCATTCAGTCTCTAGGGCTACATATACAGTGTGTGTGTGTGTGTGTGTGTGTGTGTGTCTGTTCTGTCACTGTGATGGTTTGAATGAGAATGCCCCCGTAGAAATTTATTTGCATGTTCAGTCCCCAGTTGTTGAGCTGTTAGGTAAGTATTAGGAGATGTGGCCTTGATGGAGTAGCTGTGGCCTTGTTGGAGCCTTGTGTCACTGGGGGCAGACTTTGAGGTTTCAAAAGTCTACCCTCACCCCATCCACCACCCCCACCTGCTGCTTGTGGATCACAATGTAAAGCTCTCAGCTACTGCTCCAGTGCCATGCCTGTCTGCCTCCTGCCATGATAATAATGGACTAACCCTCTGAAATTGTAAGCAAGTCCCCAATTAAATGCTTTCTTTTATATCTGCTTCCCACCATCGTAATAATGGACTAACCCTCTGATACTGTAAGCAAGCCCCCAATTAAGAGCTTTCATGGTGTCTCTTCACAGTAATAGAATAGTAACTAAAACATGGAGACCCATATACATATGCAGACACATACATGACATACATACACTTACACATACACACACACACACACACACACACCAGACACAAATCCATGCACACATACAAACGGATGTGTACATGTACACACAGATACATACATCCTCATGTAAATGCACTCACACAGAAACACAGGCACATAGACACACACACACACACATACAATATACACACATAGACACATGTGCACACACATACTGAGACATAGACACAAACACATGCACACATGCACAAGCATAATGAAATGCTTGTGATTTCTATAAAGAAAAGTGTGAGAGGAGATTAATATTTTAATAAGCCTGATTTAATCATTTCTCAGTGCTTATATATAACATCATGACGAATACTAAAAGTATATGTAATTGTATATACCAGTTAATTATAAAGAAATTGGTATTAGCACCTCTACATACCAGTTGCATGGAGGGCCCTCAGTTTAGAAAGTTGAATTGAGGGAGAGAGGGGGATCTCTTCTCCATGTGGACAATGCCACATGGTGGCATGGTGCAGCTGTATGGGAAAACGTGTTCTTATAACTTACTTTGTAAAAATGACCCTTGTCTAGTTTGCACGTTACCCCAGACTCCTTGGTGGCATAGGATGGTTACAAAATAACCATCTTGAGGAGCTGCAGAAATGTCTGCTCTTCCTGGGGATCTGGGTTCAGTACTCAGCACCCACATGGAAGCTCACAACTAATTGCATCATCAGTTCCAGAAGATCAGATGCCCAGTTGGGCCTCGGTGGCAACAGGCACACAAGTGCCACGTAGACATATGTTTAGGCAAAGTACCCACCACAGAAACTAAACCCTCTAGATGAGGGTTCACAGCCTTGTGTTGTTTGTACTCAAGCTAAAGTTTGGACTGGGAGATTTTAATGTTATGAGTAGAATCTGAAGAAAAATGGACCTTTATAAGCCAGTAGATTTCTGTCAAGGAGAAACTCAGTATTTCAGAACCCTATTTGGGGATGCTGTCTAAATGGGCCTTTTATTTGTGCAGATACAGCAGAGACCCACTGTGTAATGGGGAGAGTTGGAGCTAAGTCACAACAGTGTTACAGTTGTTCAGTCCAGGAAATGTTTGACTTGCTTCTTCTGGATAGCTTGATGGTATTCAAGTAGAGCATCTCTTGGCCTTGAAATGTTTTGTTAGATGCTCACATTGCCTTTGGGTATAGTTTCTCAGCTGAGTCTTCCTTTAGTGCCTTTCAGGGAGTAAGAAGAGTTGTCATACTGGGTGTAAAGCAGAGTGACAGTGAGGTGATGGAGGGGAGAGGTGGTTTCTCTTTACTGCCAGATACCCAGAGCAGCCCTGTGCCTTGGAGGGTAAGAGGGAACACAGCCAATGTCGGGCTGATGGAGTACCACCTGAGCTGTACGAGGACCAGGAAGGAGAGTTGGCCCCAAGGTGGGGAGCAGATCTGCTGTCCCTCTCCTTTCTACTGTACCTTGTGAGTACCTTCTCTCAGACTTCCAAAGCTGCTTTGGAGCGTCATCAGATAACAATACTAAATACAGAACTTATCACCTCTTGGAAGGATCTGGCTAGCGGACCAACCATACAGCAGCTGGAGAATTTGAAGTATTGAATCAGTGTTTGAAAAGGACAATCATGAAGCTGCCAGCTAGATAAAGGGAGTCTCACCTTGGTATGTAGTAGCAGGTTTCTATGAAGAAAACACAAGCCCAAAATGCAGAAATCCTTGGGTCAAACCCACAGGGAGGTGGTGGAGGCAAGGTGGGAAGTGCCTTTCATCAGAACCTATTCACTATTGATCAGTGAATAACAAATGAATAAGTGAATAGTGGCCAGCAGAGACGGAGCACTGCAGAGTGCAGGGACACTAGAGTTCTATGAGGCTGGGGCATCTGGCAGGGTACAGCTCACAGCAGAACACGTAGCTGTCGTAAGAACTGAGGCAAATTGCAGAGAGAAGAGGCTGGCTATCAATGGTTATCCTGATAGTGGTACATAAACTGTGGCTGAGTTGAGCAAACTGAGATGTATGGTTAGCTTCTCACCGAGTTAGTCTTTTCTCTGAGAACTGTAGAAAGTCCCTCAAAATTCTTCTAGTGGAATAGGGGTTGGGGTCAAGGCTTACCACTGTTCGATCCCTCTGGGAATAGACTGAAGGTGAGGTGAGGGAGGGATTACAGAAGACTGATGCAGGCAGGGGACCAAGCAAGACAGAGTGATGGCTTGGACTGTAGGTGGAGACTCCAGGATGGGGGTTGTATGTGTCTTCTGGAGAAGGGAGTGTCAGGTCTTAGAAGAGAGCCATGGTATCATTGAGCTAGAATTGGAGAGGAAGCAGTTGGGGGGGGGGTAATGTAGTTTTAGGCAAGTTGAAAAATGAAGGTATGAATATAGAAGTTTTCTTGAGAGAATGATGTAACCCTACGCATTCTTCATGTTCTTTATCCTGTGCCTGCTGCCCCTCTACCTACCTATTCACTATTGACTTAGGCCTGAAATGTAAACAGAAAATAATCCCTTTCCTTCCTTAGAGATGAATGTGTTTGTAAAGCAGGTGCTGAGTGAGCCTGCACAGCAGGACAACTGGTTTGTCCAATGAAAGAGGAGATTAGAAATGTCTTTGCTTCTGGCAAGGTAGAAAACCCTGAGCTACAAACAGCCTGTTTGGGAATGTGAAATTGGAAACACTAGTCAAGAAGAAAAAGCAGCTAGGATGGAGCCCAGAGACTTCCCCCATAGAATCCTGAAAAGCTAGAGTACTTCAGGGAAACTTAGTTTGTGTTTAGAATGGTATCTGTAGCTTGCAAACATGTCCTGTAATAGTTCCTCCACAAGGTCTTCAGAGCAGCTTTTAAAATAGTATGGAGTATGGAGTATGGAGCGTGGAGCCAGCATTAACATGTGGAAGGTGGGTTGCAAATGAATAGTGCTTCTGTTTCTTGAGGTGGACACATACTGAAAGAGCTTGATCCTCTAGACAGCTGTTCACTTATCCAAGAGAGAAGAAGAGTCCTATGTCTTTGCATGCATGACCCTTAGAAACCAGCAGCCAGCAGCTCCTTGAGGTGTTTATGAGGTCTGTGTCCTGTGGCAGGCGCTACCTTCATGGCAGGTAACTTTGTACTCTGTGAGGAGTGCCAGCATGGCCACCATTACCCTCTTCTGGTAAGGGGCTAATGCTACAAATGCACTGAGTTTTTAGAAGGAAGGAATTTTTCACCTCGGTTTTCACTTTGATCAATTGTTCTCTGCCAGGTGGCACAAATCCCTATAATGAAATGAATGTTTGCTTCAAACAGTATAATGTATACACAGACCTTAGAACCCTGTGAGAGTCTAACCTTACTTACAGTTTTGGTTATGGGGACTACCTTGAACATCCCTATCATTTTCTACATTTAGCCACTTTCTCTTTGGTGATTTTTTTTTTTCTTTCTTTTCTTCTCTGTTTAAGAAAGCCGGTCTGTGTGCTTCATTACTAACACATATGTGAATCTGCATCATTGATAATGGCAGCAATTGCAATGAATATGGCTTGAATCAGTTTTAGTATCTAATATCTCTGAAGGCATTAGTGTAGAGAATATTATAGGCCTGGGATAAACAATCATGTTCATAGGGGCATCTTGTTATTTCTTGGTGACATATTTATGTGCTTTATAATTCAGAGATTACTTCATGTTACATGGTAAAACTTTGACTACCCTGAAATAACTGACTCTACTGGGAAGGGGCAGGGAGAATATGAGATTTCAGTGCTTGTTTGTGGGATAAGTACTCCAAGAACAGGCCCTGCGGTTTATTCTTTTCTTTTTAGTTTTGGCATCTTCTCTTTCCCTCCCAGTAGAGAAGTTAGATAACTTTCAGGTGAATGAATGGACTTTGCCATATAGAGGAACCATAGTGAACATTTATAAGGGAAATAATGTTTTATGAGGCATTTAAGTAATTCTTTAATGTAACCCTTTTAAAATAGAGAGTTTTAGTTATCCCATTAAGTAGCTACTTGACACTTAAACTTGAAGGCTAGTACAGATAAGAGCTAGCCATCATGCTTATTCTTTTTTTTTTTTTTTTTAAGATTTATTTATTTATTTTGTATACAGCATGTATGACCAGAAGAGGGCACCAGATCTCATTACAGATGGTTGTGAGCCAACTTGTGGTTGCTGGGAATTGAACTCAGGACCTCTGGAAGAGCAGTCAGTGCTCTTAACCTCTGAGCCATCTCTCCAGCCCCGCTTATTCATTTTATTAGGATATAAAGACAATAATGTTCATCTTTTCAGCTGGATCAATTTGATATTGACAATTAATTGGTAAAATTTTCTAGGAATTTAATAGCAAGAGGAAATGCATCTAATGCCATGAATCATATTGTGAGATTAATTATGTTGCATGGAAGAATCCTTAGATAATATTCCATCTATCCCTATACAAAGAGCTCTATATAAATTACCTAAAATAAAAGTGGTCAGTTATTCCGGAAGAACATTGGTGTTACTATCATAATATAGTCCATTTCTAAAGTATCTGTTATAATGTATCTCCTCATTCAGTCCTTCTTTCCTTCCTTCATTGTTAAAAGTGAGCAGTGATGTAAATAATGCTTTATGGAGTGGTGTAGTCTGTCAGTTGTTGGGCTGGTGAATCACGCGCTACAGTAGTTTCCTAACATGTTACATGGTGTCCCCATGAAAATCCTCACCAATAACCTCTGTCAAGGCAGAGGCTTAGAAGATCTTTTCTTTGCTCTAGGCATTAAGAGGATGAACAGCAGCCCAAGCTCTTACTCCATTGACTCTGGACCATTTGCCCTCTTTTGCTTCCTCCTCCTAGCCTCTGATCCTTATACATTCTCCAGCTCTGAGAAGTCAGCCAACTCCATGTGGGAGCTTCTACGTGGGCTTCTTTACGTGGGCACTAATGACAGGATAAACGAGATGATCTTTTGTAGTGGGGGCTGGCCTGTGCCATGTCGAATGCTCAGCAGCTCTTGTTGTCTGCCCACTAGATGCCAGTTGTGGCAGCCCTAAATGTTTCCAGACATGGTGTGTGGGAGTAAAACTGTATATTGGGGGCAAAATTACCCCCATAATTTAGAACCTAAATAAAGTTTTAGAATCTTCCTTTAACTATATTATTGGGAGGTAATCTGCACTGTCACATTTCATCAATAGGTGCCAACGTATGGCATACAAAGCCTGCTGCTTCCTTAAGATGAGGAGTTGAGGATGGGGCAAAGATTTTCTATTAAGGGCCAGTGCCCAAGGCAGAGTTAATCAGAAAGCACATACCAAAAATAATTTAGCTGCTTTTTTTTCCCCACCACTGAAAAATATTTAGTCCCTCTGTCAGTTAAATTAGAAACAGGCACCATAGAACTTGATTTCATGAGAATACTTCTGTACTAGCCGTGTTCAGGCAGAAGCAATGAGGGAAGGATAGAAGCAGAATTCCAGCTAAGTAGGAGTCAGGAGGACGGACTATGATCTCGAAAGAAGGAAAGGGGTGTGCTGCACAGGGACTAGATCCAGGAGGGACCTCAGAAGATTTTGGATGTTTTGGAGTCCTTACCTGCTGCTCAGCTTCTAGAAGTCTCAGGTCAGAGTTCATCACTCACTGTTTGAAAGAAGCACAGATTTATCATGTTCCCCGTATCTCCAGTTGTTCTACTCAGCGAGTCGGCAGGGAAGCCCAGGCAGCATTGGAATGAATACATGGGGTAATGCCAGTGCAAAATGCTCATTGTGTTTTGGTTTCTAAGAAAAGAAAGATAAACAACCAAGGAAACATCTCCAGGAATGAATGGTGAGATCATGCAGGTAATCTCTTTGTGTGTCCAGGGACACGCACTACTGTCATAGGTTATTGATTATCAGAGTGTGGCCCCCAGCTGCATAAGGTTACTGGAATCCTGTTAGAAGTACCAATTCTCAGTTCTCCCTCCCCCTTCAGGGCAAGCCTTAGCAATCTTCAGTGACTCTTAGACTCATGGAAGCTAGAGGAACAGTATTTTAAGCCATGGAGACATGGAACCATTGATCAGGTCCTGAGAATCAGGAGTATCTTACAGTCGATTTTGTAACCATTACTCCAAAGTGAATGCTGTATTCTTCAGAGTTCAGTGGCCTCAGGAGACTCTTCACTTACCAAGAGGAGGATGCCTGGGAGATGTAAGTTTCCACTAAGAACCTTTATAAGGCTTAATTGCTAATATGTAGGTGGCAGCTGATACTGAGTTGTCCCTCCCACTCAGTTCAGCTAAGCTTTCAACCTCTCTCTCTCAATATTCTTAATTAATGATCTGTGGCTTGTGAAGCCATTTCATCAGGGGTCTCTTGTCCCAGCATGTTTCTCCTTTGAGCATTCCTTGAAGAGGGTGTTATTCCCAGCAGTCAATTAGAAAAGGAAAGTCGAGGTGGCTCTCAACAAGTCCTGTGACCAATTAACTGCCTCCCTTTATTCTTCTTTGTAGTTCTCTAAAAATGGGCCAGAGGAGGAAAAACTTCGTTCTGACCGGGAGCCCTGGCCTTGTTTTTCTAACACGCGTTTGTCCCGTTTAGATTTCAGTTTCCTGCCTTAGGCAGGAATTGATTGAAAATTCCCTTTGAACTCTTGATCCTTTTGTGGAAAGTAGTTATAAGATTGTTTCCCTAGCTGGGAGAAGTTGAACACACAGAGAGGGGAACTCAGCACCAAACTTTAAAGGTCGTTCCCACCAAAATCAAGGGATGATTAGACAAGGAACTGCAGTCACTTTAGGAATCATACTTGGAATTCGGCTTTTTTTTTTTCTTTTTGATTTGATAAAGCAGGGTGAAAGATGAATGAGAGCTTAATCTTAATCCTCTACTTCTAAGTAATTATTTTTATTGGCTCACCTTCTATTTACAAGGAAAATACCTTTAAAACTTTTATTGGAGCTAACACCTTCTTTGGTAAAGTTCATAGAAATTTCCCAGGTTAGTCCCTCTCATTCCTTCACAGGCAGTGCTGAGGGCTGTTCTGGAATTCCCTGTGGGATGGGAATCCCCTTATATCACTGGGCACTTCCTATTATGAGGTCGTGATATTGTTTGTGGTTTCAGTCTCTCACTAAAATAATGTAACCAGGATTTTTCAGCAAGGAGTCACTTTGGGGAAATAATTACACTGTCCAATGGCTTGCCAATAGCCGCATGCAAGTTTTGAAATTAATGAATAATTGCTAATTAATCAATCTCATTTGTCCTCACTTCACACATAAGTCAAGATACTATAGATAAAGAACATACCCATCATCACAGAAAGATACTGGGCTGTGGAGGTCAATTTTTCTTACCTTCACTGGTTGAGTTACTGGTGAGAATGATGTCATTTATTTGTTAACTCCTCTCAATTTATAACCAATTGAATGATATAGTTACTATCAGTTAACACTTCGCTTTCTACATTGTCATTATTGCTCCCTATTTCACAGATAAGGGGATTGAGAATCAGACGAGCTTAGGAACTTGCATACAAAGGCTTCTAGGAAAGGGGATATATATGCAACTCTCAAGCCCATGCTTTCCTTGTTAAAATTTCCCTCAGAAGATACATTCTCTGACTCTTGAGGTTAGTAAGCCTGCATCTTTAGAGACACATTTTAGAAACATAAAAGCCAGTAACCACTGGTGCATGCCTGAGTGTTTGAAGTGGCTGATACAAATACAGCAGGGTAGTCAGCCTATCCTCCCCTGTGTGGTTTTCCTCATTTCTCACAGGAAAAAGACTTGTGTTCTATAGTACCAGTGTGGTGATTCATTCAGTCATCCAATTTTATGGGTTTGGGGTCAGTAGTTTGGTCTTCTGGGTTGGGTGGTGCGATCACTTCCTGTGGCAGATCACTTCCTGTCTGGAAAGCCCTTCTGGTCTACAAGTCTTCCTTACATGGTACATATAGCTGTCTCCTTGTGTTTGTTCTGCTTTGCCTAGTTCTCTATCCTTAAGGCCCCAAAGAACTAAAAAGGCGTATTTATCTACCTTTAAAAGCCGTGTTACTATTTTATTTTGACTATTTTCTTGGTTTGGAGGTTATTTTCTTACTCAATTGTGTGACATGATTTTAAGTATTGCTGCTTCTTTGAGGTCACTCTTGCTTGACTATATGACAGTTTCTCTCAGTTTGAAAATGTATAATAATTAGTCACTAAATGCATAAAGCCAGGGACATCCTGCCACTTCTTCTGGCTACTAGTGGCAAAGTAGCCTAATAGGAAATTAATATCCTTGATCGCCACATTTTACTACCATTTATAGCCTGACTCTTGACTAAGAATACTGCTGTACTGGGCCTCTTAGAGTTCTAGAGGCCAGATATTTGTCCTTAGCATGTAACAAAGGTCTATTTTTATAAAAAGCATTAACTAATTAGATTGATCTCATCCCTCCAAGTCACAGTGATGCAATTTTAAGATTCCTTACCTCACAAGATCTAGTTTTTGCTACCTGAGATATTCACTATTTATTTCTACTTAGCATCATTTACATATTTTATGAGCATGTTCAGTTCACAGTGTCTTCCACCATATTGACAAAGGTGCTTTTAAAAAAGGCAGAGTGAGCCTGGAATCAAGGAAAAACTTCCCATCTCTTGTAAGATGTGGATGTATCAACTGCCTCTTGTGGCCTTGATTGTTTACTATTAATCCATACCCAATTGTTCCATTGCTCTGGTTTTTATTCCTTTTAATTCACTGAGACCCTTTGCATCATTTTAGATTAATTTTGTCAGTATGTGTTGAGCTCCCACCCTCATCCAGACCCTTTAAAATGTAGAGTTGTTAGGGTTTGCTAACAAATTTGATGTGAAAAATGAGAAAAGGAGACACATCAAAATTAAATCCCAAGTTTTTGACCTGGACAACTGGAAGAAGATAGTTGTCATTTGCCAAGCAAGCTCAGCTAAACCTGGTAGGAGCAGATTCCATAGTAAAATATAGACAGTATAGTTTTAAATCTGTTAAACTGCTTGTTCAATATCTAAGTGCAAACACATGGTTATTAATTGGCAACTAGATGCATGTATCTGGAGTTGGAGGAGATCCAAGCTATTAAAATAATAATAATAATAACAACAACAACAATATTAAATTAGATTCTATCAGCTTTTGAACTGTCCAACTACCCAATATCTGAAACTTGAATTGTGAGAGAGAGTATGTGATGCTAGGAGAGCTCCAAGGATTGGGCTGTCAAGTACTCCCCTGTTTACAAGGTCAGTGTGATGGGGACAAGCTAGCACAGAACACTGGGAAAGGGCAGCAAGTGGGGGGAGGGAACGAGGAAAGCAAGCTACTGCTGTCTCATACATCAAGAGAGGACAGAGTGAGTGAACTACTTTGTTAGGTGTTACTGAGAGGTAAAGTAACAGAATATCCAAGAGCTGGACCATTGAACTTGGCAATGAGGGCTCTTGGCCACTGGTAATAGATGCTGTTTTAGTAGTGTATTGTGAAGGACACAGGACACTGCCCAGTTCCTGACTGGCATTTCTGTGTGCTTTGCCCCCTACTTTCTAGTAGTCATAGCAGTTTAGAAACCCTTCAAGGAAGAAAATGAGGTTTGATTTTAATAATAGGAATTTTCTTCTTGATTCCCCCTCATAATCTATGAAGAATTAAAAGAAATGCCTCATTCTGTCCCTTTGGAAACATGCACTGTTGTGTCACCGTTCAGTTCTGAATTCAGTGCCGTGACCAGTGCCCAGTACACTACAGTACCAACTCCCACTCCACTGTTCCTAGAATGGACTCACATGAGCCTAGGGACTCCCACTCTTTAAAGAACTCAAGCACTATTGTAAAATCTCACTGGTTAGACTTTCTCCCTCTTTCATTCCATTTCTGTTCTTTCCTTACTAGTCCTTGCTACTTGTCAACCATTATTGGGGAATGTTATTTTAAGGTATGTTACTTTTATTTATGTTGCATTTGTTTTAACTCTGTGAACCTGTGTTACTGTGCTTGCCTAAAACACATGATGGTCTAATAAAAAACTGAATGACCAATAGCAAGGCAGGAGAAAGGATAGGCAGTGCTGGCAGGCAGAGAGAATATATATAGAGAGTAATCTGGGAGGAGAAAAAGTAAGAAGAAGGAGTGAGAGATGGAGGAAGACCCAGGGGCCAGCTAACCAGCTACACAGCGAGCCACAGAGTTAGAAACTTAAAGGTATATAGGAATAGAAAAGGAAAAGCCTGGAGGCAAACGATAGATGGAATAATTTTAAGTTAAGAAAAGCTTGGCAAGAAACAAGCCAAGCAAAGGCCAGGCATTCATAAATCATAATAAGCTTCTATGTGTGACTTATTTGGGAGTTGGGTGGTAGGCCCCCTAAAAAAGCAAAAATAAACAACAACAAGCCATGATACAGCTTTTTTGATTTTCATCATCTTTATCATCCTACTTCAGAGAATGGTATTGTGCTAGTTGATTTCATGTTAGTATCAAAACTTGGAAGTGAACCAGATGTGAATTTTTTAGATGTTCAACAAGGCATTATTTCATTCATCTGTGGTTCTTATCCCTGACTCCACATCACAATTGACCTCCAGAGATGTTTTTATTGTTCTTTTTAAAGACAACAATTCATACTAACTAAAGAGCAATTTTTTTTTATAATCTTGACAAAATTGTGGTGTCTAAAGGCGTTTTGGAATTGCTTATTTTAGTGAACTAGCACCTTCTATTGAATTATGTGGTGAAAGCTTGTCAGATCCTTCTTATATCATACTGACATTGCTGTGAATCGTCTTCGGGGATTCATAGGGACATACAGCAGACTTTCTTAAATTACAGCAGCCATGAGAATCATCTATAGTCTGGTAAAATACAGAGTCTCATCCCCATCCTGGCAATCTGACATGAGATGCCATATTTGCAACTCAGACTAGCTACAGAAAATGTGGTACTTTGAGAACCAGTGGTCAAGACAAGGCTGTGGTGATAAGTACCCTTCAGGTTTTACACACACACAGAGCTTCCCCCAAAATGATAACCAAGAGGAAGAGTATGACAAGGACACATATGCACCTGGCACTTTTCTCTTTGTGGCCTCTCTAGCTCTGTTGACCCTGAGCCCTGCAAAAGTACAAACCTCTTGTGTGCAATGTGCTTGGGGAGTCTTTATTCTAAGGTTGTGTCTCAGTGTGCAGCCACATACTTAGAATCTGTTTTCTCTGTATAAGTAATGTGTAACCTTGTCTTTGTCCTGCCAACTTGGCACTCCATTTGAAAATGCATGCACGTGTATGTGTCTACACACACACACACACACACACACACACACACACACACACACACACACACACATTTCTGTATGAGTAGTATTCGAACAGATTTACCACCCCAGAAAAAAATTAAATGACAACTTGATAGGGTTAAGTGCTAGTCAGCTTTATTTGGCAAATTCTTTGTTGTTTTGAAGTAGAAGAAAAGAACAATGCTGTGGGAGTATTCTTTACATTATTTTGTATTTAACCAAAGAAATGGGATTTCTCAAAATCATTGAAAATCCCCAAATTCTTGGTTAAAGTTTACTTGGTTCCACCCAAGGAGGTAGGAAAGTTGTGCTAACAACCTTCCACCTTCATTTGTATCATTCCCAAACCTCCCTCTAAGACTGCCTTACATTCAAAATTACTTTTCAGTCTAGGTATTGGTCACTAGGGAAATATTTAGAGGGTTTTTCTTTGACTCATAATAATATTTTATAAATTCCTTCTACTCAAGTTAACCCAACTTTTAGTTTGTCATCAGGGTATAAAAGAGTGTTTTCTAATGTACACACACATATATACATATATACACACATACACATATGTACACATACACACACACACAGAAGCAGGGAGAGGGAGAGAGAGATCTATGATAGAAATATAAGGGGACTGAACTCTTGTTTTCCAAACTCCTCTACTTCAGGGTAATATGCCATCATTGGTCCCAGTCATGTCCCAGACCAGCTTGCATGCTGCTAACTCTGGATGGTGCCTGCGTTGCAGCCCTTCGGAGACTCTCAGGAGTCCACAGTAATTTCTGGGTAGTTATCTTTTCTTTCATGTTCACTGCAGCAGAAATGTGGAAGAGCAGCATTTATATTTTTCACTTTGCCATCTGGCATGATTATAAGCCATCTGTCTGCTCTTTTAAGAAGCAATGTGTTGCTAGAGTAAAGCTACAAAAGAATTGTGAGGCATTTATTAGATCTTAGTATAGATAGGTAAGTACTTGTGTACTACATATATGTAAAGGTTTTTTTAATTGATAATATAGAGTCTAACTAAAGTGTCCTGGAATTTAAAGCAAATACCACCTTTGGAGAGGAGGGGAGAGAGAGGTTGACATCACCTGCCCTACACTTAGGCCATTGTGTCCCTTGTTGCTATACATGCTCTGAATCTGCCACAGGCCAGGTGACTGAGGTCAGAGGGCTACAGATTACATTTGGAAATTGCTAGGGAAAGGATCTAAACCAATGAGTGACCAGAAGCCTGTTCTTAACTGCACTCTGTACATACTGATGAATAGAGTTTCTAGTTATGTGCGCATGTCCTAGTTAAAGCTTCCCTTCACTAACACCACTTTCAGTGGGCACTGCTTTATTTCCATCATCATGGTATGTCCCTTCCCAAGCCTTGTTTGTAAGTTGCCCTATCATTACCCTAGCCAAAAAGCAAAAGTCTTTCTCTTTCATGAGTAGAAGACCAGGAACAGTTTGCTAAAGGACGTCAACCAGCCTCTTTTTTTCTCTTTATAGAAGCTATCATCAAATCCACTTACTCTGCCTCTCCCCTCATCTTTCTTCTTTATTTCTTTATGATTTGCTCTTTGTCTCTGGAATCTTTCCCCAATCTTAGTAAGGAATCTACTGTAAATTTTGGAATGACTGGAAAATTGCTTACCCCTGACCTGTATGTAGTTAGAAGCCCTACAATGAACAAGTAGGAAAAAGCAGCTGTCTTCTCCCAACTCCCTTTGGTCTCATATTTATCACTCCCTTCTCTGCATCCCTTTCAACTAGAAAAACTTCAACTGAAAGATTATGCCATCCATTGACTTGACCCAAGAACATCCCTCTGATAGATCTGGTTCACAAAGCCTAGATTTGCATCTTGTTCTACTGACTGATTTGAAGGTGGGAAAGTAGCCCCTTGGCTTTAACCAGTGGGTATTGTTGCCCATTTCCATGAGTATGTGAGGTAGTCTCACTTGTAAAGTATGAGCTGGATTCTGTAGCCTCGTTTTGAGGATAGGATATAAAGAAAGGGAAGTGGCATCTAGGTTGTTTCCAGGTTTTGGCTATTACAAACAATGCTGATATGAACATAGCTGAGCAAGTGCTCTTGTGGTATAATTGAGCATTTCTTGGGTATATGCCCAAGAG
Source organism: Peromyscus leucopus (assembly GCF_004664715.2). Taxonomy (NCBI): domain Eukaryota; kingdom Metazoa; phylum Chordata; class Mammalia; order Rodentia; family Cricetidae; genus Peromyscus; species Peromyscus leucopus. The sequence continues at coordinate 113,318,407 of NC_051066.1, forward strand.
TGGTATAGCTGGATCTTGGGGGAGATTGATTCCCAATTTTCTAAGAAAGTGCCATATTGATTTCCAAAGTGGTTGTACAAGCTTGCATTCCCACCAGCAGTGGAGGAGAGTTCTCCTGGTTCCACATCCTCTCCAGCATAAGGTGTCTTCAATGTTTTTGATCTTAGCCATTCTGACAGGCGTAAGGTGGTATCTCAGAGTTGTTTTGATTTGCATTTCCCTGATGATTAGGGATGTTGAGCAATTCCTTAAATGTCTTTCAGCTATTTGAGTTTTCTCTATTGAGAATTCTCTGTTTAGTTCTATAGCCCATTTCTTAATTGGACTGTTGGTCGTTGTGATGTCTAATTTCTTAAGTTCCTTATATATTCTGGATATCAGTCCTGTCAGATGTGGGGTTGGTGAAGATCTTTTCCCATTCTGTAGGCTGTCGCTTTGCCTTGTTGACCGTATCCTTTGCTCTACAAAAGCTTCTCAGTTTCAAGAGGTCCCATTGATTGATTGTTTCTCTCAGTGTCTGTGCTACTGGTGTTATATTTAGGAAGTGATCTCCTATGCCAATGCGTTCAAGACTACTTCCTACTTTCTCTTCTAGCAGGTTCAGAGTAGCTGGATTTATGTTAAGGAAAAAAAAAGAAAGGAAGGAAGGAAGGAAGGAAGGAAGGAAGGAAGGAAGGAAGGAAGGAAGGAAGAAAGAAGGAAGAAAGAAAGAAAGAAAGAAAGAAAGAAAGAAAGAAAGAAAGAAAGAAAGAAAGAAAGAAAGAAAGAAAGAAAGAAAGAAAGGGAAGTGGTCTCTCTTAGAGCAACAAAGCCAGTGAGCTATTTTCACCAGTGATGTTCTCCCTAATTTCACAAATCCCCTTCTTTACCAGCCATGTGTCATACTCAGTACTGGGAATTGATAACCCCAGGTAACAGAAAGTAGATATTCATGTAGTACTCTGAGTGGGACAGATATGGATATAGTTAGGTGTTTGCTGATGGCAGTAAGCTTTAGAGCAGAGGCAGGAAGAAGTGCTGTGGCAGTACTGAGTTTAATACTGCCCAGGTGTGTCATGGAATACCACAGAGAAGGGAATATTATTTGCAGAACTCTTTCTCTTGGCCATCTCCAGCCAAATTTCCTGTAGTTCATATGGTGATTTCTAGCCATGTAATTGGCATTTTATATTATGTGGGGTTTTGTAATGTCTTTGTATGGGCCATGATGGAATGATAGGACAAGCTGCCATATTGTGTGTGTCTCCATGGTGACAGTTGCATTATGTGTACAGGTGGGAACAAGTATATAGACAACCATGGAGGTGGGATCTTAGAGTGGAAGTCTCTTTGAAGATCTGATGGATCCTCTTATTTCACATATAGGAAAACTGGTGCCTAAGAGATCTCCTTGTCCCCTTAGGATGGCCTTGCCTTGTGTCTTCTTTGTGCAGTTGGGTTTAAACACATCTGCCTGGCTCTGGTTTCTACTGCTTGTCATGCTCTGTCCTGCTTTGGAGAGCTTCCCAGCCTGCCAGGCCCTTTATTCCCTCTGCCCTTGTAGGGCTCCTCTGTAGCCTGGGGCTTCCTGCCATTAGTATCATGTGCTGACATTGAGTTGTGTGTCTGGATTGGGAGACCGAACTAATGGGGCCTCTTTCTCTGAATGCTGTGGTTGTTTTTTTCTCCACAGCTTGCTCTTCTATGGGATTCACTGAGTCAGCACCTCCCAGGCAGGGTCTTCACTCTGTTGCCTCTGGTCCTAGGGTGAACACCATGGGGGGTGGGTGCCATGAGGGTGTGCAGTACTATGTTGGCTGTGCTCCTCTGTTGATGAGGGACTCAGACAGTGTGCACACCCTTCTACCTCTGTGGCTTGTGTTGATTTTCATGGTGAGACATGCTAACATTTTCACTTTTGTTATACTTTTGTAAAGTCAACAGACAAGGTTTCCCTCAGAAGACTCATAGAGAAAGCACAACATAGCGTTACATCTCTGACATTCTTAGGGATGCAGTAGGTGAAATAACCAATATGCTTGTCTGGCATAGAGTTTATGGCCAGGTAGTCCCAGGATCCTTGAAAAAATAACTGTTGCCACTGGTGATGAGAGTTATTATCTCTACAGAATAAAGAGAGAGGAAGGTATTAGTTTATCAGTGCATTGGGCTCAATAGCAGTGGCCTTTTCCCAGAAAGGGATTTTGAGCCCTTTCCTTGATGATGTGCCTAAAACTCAGGGTAATTTGTTTGGTCATATGTTCTTTCTTCCTGCTACTAAGTGTGAAGCATGTTCATGGGCTGCTAGAATGCTAATCAGAAGGGCTTTAGGATTGACCTGCCTAAGGACTCATTTCTACTGGAGCTCATGTTCTAGCAGGGATGTCTCTTCCACAGACCAGTCATTTAATGCAGAAGTCTATGAGCACTTTAAAAAATATATCTGATCCAGAGGAGGAAGATTAAACTGTTCAGAAAAGCTTCCTAGAGCTATGCATGGTAGGCTTGGAGGGTGCTGGAGGAGCCCACCATGCAATGGACAACAGCAGTGGGGACAGGTGAAAGGCTCGTACTACCAGGGAGTGCCCTGTTGATGATATTGCAGGTACATCAGGAATACTAAGAAAGATTCTGATAGTCTAAGTGGGGATGATATGGACAGTAGAACAAGAGTGGATAGTCTAAGATAGAATACTAAAAGTGGAGTGATGATATGAACAGTAGAACAAGAGTGGAGTAGTCTAAGTGGGGATGATATGGACAGTAGAACAAGAGTGGAGTAGTCTAAGTGGGGATGATATGGACAGTAGAACAAGAGTGGAGTAGTCTAAGTGGGGATGATATGATAAACAGTAGAAACAAGAGTGGAGTAGCTAAGTGGGATGATATGGACAGTAGAACAAGAACAAGTTGTGGAGTAAGTCTAAGTGGGGATGATATGGACAGTAGAACAAGAGTGGAGTAGTCTAAGTGGGGATGATATGGACAGTAGAACAAGAGTGGAGTAGTCTAAGTGGGGATGATATGGACAGTAGAACAAGAGTGGAGGGTTGTCTGAGAACTCATCCAAAAAATAAAACAAGATGAGGGACTTATTCAAGAGGACTAGGGAAAGACAATGTCAGGGTGTCTCCCTGGGTTTGGGCTGCCACCTCTAAATGGAGGGGTGAAAGTGAGGGAGCCATGGCCTGTGTATGCACAACCCAGTGCATGGGATATGGAACTATTTCTTATAGCCCTTGGATTCACTTCTAATGACTGCCTCTGGCTTGTGGAAGAAGTAATGGTTCATATGTTTCCTGTCTTGAAGAGAACTGGAGAGTTTTTGTTCTGAGAGTAGAAACAACCTCCTAATTAAGGCTGAGGAGAAAGGGAGGCTGTGCCTCCTGCAGTGCTCAGAATCCTATTTTGTTCCCTTCAGGTTATTCATGAGAGAGAAGAGTGGAGCTTTGAGAGCAGAGAATTTTAGAAGGCACAATACTCCTGATTAGTGTAGATATCTAAGCTTCTTTTACAGAGAACGAAGGCTTGCTAGCTGTCCGGGGAGAACCTTCCAGCACAGAATCTTCCAGAAACCTAGGAAAGTTCTCTCTTGCAATGCCAGTGTAAGAGTTGAGGATTTTTTTTATTAAGAAAAACTTTTCATTCATTTTACACACCAATCAAAGATTCAGAGATCCCCTCTTCCCTCCTTCTGTCCCCCAGCCTCCCCCTCTCAAAAAAAAAAAAAAAAAAAGAGTTGAGGATTTATTTATTTAAAGAAAGAAAAATTTAATTAATCTATAATCAAGCATAGATTGGGGTGTGAGAAAACTCCAAACTGAACCTTGTGTTTCATTGGGAGCTTCACTGGACTTAGATGGGGAAGCTGGAGCTCGATTATGACCAAGTTCTCATAAAGGCAGGCCTCTTTTTATTATGACTGTAGGATTCACAATACAGTGGGTTTTTTTTGTTTTGTTTTGTTTTGTTTTGTTTGTTTTTTTTTTTTGGCAGTGCTTGTGGCCACTAGAAATCACAGCTCTGTGTGGTTAGAGTTGCTGCAGATATCTGAAAATGCCAGAGATGTACTTCACTGCCTTCAGTGTGCTGTTATCACTGGGTCATCAGTTTGTGATACAAATCATTGCCTGCAAAACACGCACACATTATTACTGTATCACATATTGGGGACCACTTTTAAAGATTTTGATAAATGTACTTCAATATAGTCAGTTTTTTAATCCCATATATTATATTTTATGTATTTATAAAGCATTCTGAGTACATTTTATCAGATTTTTCAGTTGGCTAAAGAGAGATACATGGCACAGAAAATGTTACTGTCCCTCCAGCTAAGATCTTATAGTTGTGGCATATGACCTCCACCTGGTGGCAGCATACACCTTGAAGGTTAGATCTGTAATCAACAATTTGGAAGAAATTCTAAGCATAACAATATACTTGAATATGGTTTTCAAACATTTTTTTTACTGCAGCCCACAAAAAGAAATTAGCCTTTCATCATAACTCATACACAGCCTACATTTCACAAAGCAGTTCTCAATTTTACCATGTGATACACTGATATTTTTTATGGCTTTCTAATATTCTCTTGGATCTCTTTAATTAAAATAAATTCTGGATGCATCATACTAAGTTGCATTTAGATGGCCACGGTATACTGGTCTCATAGGAGGCCATATAATATACACACAGTTTCAGACCTCATACTTACATTTTAAAATTATTTATTAGTGGTCAATGACTTATACAAGGTGAGAACAGAAGAACTGCTATTAGGTGTACAACCAAGATCCCCTTCAGGACCCAGCATCTTCCTGTCACTGCATTTGGCTTCTTCATATGCCTGTCAGGAACTGCCCTGGCACTTCACTACACATGGCTCTCACTGTTGTAGGACTTCCTGTCATGGAGCCATATTGTAAGCATCCATTGGTCTGGCCTCTTTAGCTCATTCTGTTTTTGAGATGAGTCTATTTTGGCTGTGTCAACATTTTGGTGAATGCTATTCCATTGTGTGACCAGAATACAACTAGATTATTCTCCTGTTGATGAGCCTTGAGTCTGTCTTCATTTTGGGTTAGTGTAAACAGAGCTCTCAGGCTCAGGTAAACTTGTAGGGCGGCCTTGTTGGCCTAGACAGTAAGTGCATGACTACTTGTAGGAAACTGGCAACATTTGCCAAAGTGGTTCAGCTCAGTTCCATTCCCACCAGTGTGTAAGCTGTGGCTGCTTCATCTCCTCCATGCCATTTGGTGTACTATTGGTCTTTGTACTTCTTTCTCATGCATTTTGTGGCTGTAGCTATTGATTGGGAACTGAATTTGACTGGTGAACAGTGATGTTGAACACTTTTTCATGTGCAGCCATCCATTTTTCATATTTGTGCTATGTATTTAAGCTTAGATTTTAAGAACATCTATCAGCCCATAGAAGTTGTTTCCATATTTTGTATACCAATCCTTCATGTCAGACATGCGTATTTCTGAGTGTATTTTATCCAGTTTGCAGTACACATAGCATTCCACTGGTGGTATTGCTGATGAACCCACATTTCTTTTTTTTTTTTTTTTTTTTTTTTTTTGGTTTTTTCGAGGCAGGGTTTCTCTTGTGTAGCTTTGCGCCTTTCCTGGAACTCACTTGGTAGTCCAGGCTGGCCTTGAACTCACAGAGATCCACCTGGCTCTGCCTCCCGAGTGCTGGGATTAAAGGCGTGCGCCACCACCGCCCGGCTCCGACATTTCTTCTTTTGATGATATCAAATTTAACCAACAATTTTTCCTTCAATGTTTTTTATTTTCTAGATCATACATAAGAATTCTTTTCCTGCCCTTATGATGAGAATAATAGTGTTTGGTTTTCATGCTTAAGTCTGTAATCCATCTCAAAATAAATTTTGTGTCTGGTAGTAAGGCGGATGCCACTTGAGTTTCATTTTTCTTTTTGTGTTTGTACCTGATGCTCTAGCACCATTTGTTAAATCTGCTTTCATCATGTTTTCACTAAAGTATAAAAAGGAAATTAAAGGCCTTCTTAGAGATTTATAAAAGTGACTTTCCTACATGTCTATTGACTGAATCTCTGTGTCTTTTGGACATCCCCAACCTATGGTCTTGGTTATACATTCTTTCCTTTCCACAGTGTTTGTTTACTGTTATCTTGGTAATCTCAGAAATGACTCATGAGGTGTGAAGATTTGTAAAGTGACTGCCTCTGTGTATGTGTTTGTGCACGAGCCCCTACAGGTTCCCCTGCATGAGTTCCTACATGAGGCCAGAGGTCAGCATCTTCCTGCATTGATCTTCACTTTCTTTTTTGAGACAGGGTCTCTTATTGAACCTGGAGCTTGCCATTTCAATTTGCCTGACAGATTCCAGAAAGCTTACTGGCCAGCTTGTCTCTGCCCTCCCAGCACTGGGACTTGAGGTACATCTCAGGGCTGGTCCTCATGCTTGCACAGCAGACACTTTACCCGCCAAGCCATCTCTCTAGCCTGGCTACATCTGTTCCTGAGATCCATCTACCCGCTGTCCAGTGTAGAGACATTAGCTACATGGGGCTATCAAATTTACTTTAAATAAAACTAAAATGTCAGCTTTTCAGCCATGGTAGTCATATTTTGAGTACTCAGTTAGCTATACTATTGTACCATACAGACATACAATATTTTCATTTTTTTCTCTTAACGTTCTGCATGAGCTAGCCAATAGATTAAGAAAACAAGCTTTGAAAATTCACAGCATATTTGAAACTCTCCTTAGTTTTGATAACTGGCATCCAATGTCTACCTTCTTTATTCTCTGGTTTTCTTTCTTCTTGTTTTTAATGGGTATTTATTTCTAGTCCAAGCTCTTTGGTCAACCTAATTTCTTGTCAAAAGACAATAGCTTATATATATTCTTTACTACTGAGGAGAAATGTAGGCAGAAGTTTCTGTCTCACCAGAAGCTCCCAAATAAGCACACCAAAACTTATATTAATTATAAATGCTTGGCCAATAGCTCAGGCTTGTTACTGGCTATCTTTTACATTTAAAATAACACATATTTTTTTTAACATTTATTTATTTATTATGTATACAGTATTCTGCCTACATGCATGCTTGCAGGCCAGAAGAGGGCACCAGGTCTCATTACAGATGGCTGTGAGCCACCATGTGGTTGCTGGGAATTGAACTCCGGACCTCTGAAAGAACAGCCAGTGCTCTTAACCTCTGAGCCATCTCTCCAGCCCATAACCCATATTTCTTATCTACACTCAGCCGCATAGCTTAGTACCTTTTTTCAGTACAGCATGTTCATCTCGCTTCTCCCTGAGTCTGCTGGCAACTCCTCTGACTCCACCTTTCTTTATCCCAGCATCCTTAGTTTGGTTGTCCTGCCTATACTTCCTGCCTGGCTACTAGCAAGTCAGTTTTTTATTAACCAATGAGAGTAATACATATTCACAGTGTACAGAAGGATTATTCCATGGCAGAGAAAGGATGTCCCTGGCTCTGTATATAATTGATCTTTTCTGAAGTCTACCTAGTATTGATTGCTGTGTTCAACTTCTCTCTCTGTTTGGCAGCCTTCCAGCTGCCACTAAAATTTTTGGTGAGCCCTTTTCAAGATGTAGTCTAGAGACAGTTATTTGTCATTTCTGTCCTAGTTAAGCCTATGTTTCTTCTTAACATTTCCACTATAAATATGAACTTACGAATGTTAGTAGCCATGCTGAGATTCTATCCAGGAGTGATTTTGTTGCTGTTTTCTTGTGTGAGGAGTTTGTGAGATTCTCTGTAGTTATCTACTGTGCATGAGCTTCAGATACATTCTGCCATTAATAAATATTCACCCCTTCTCTTTCAGTGTGGAAATTTTGCTGTCCTTGTGGATCTTCATATAGTGCCACAACATTCAAACAAAGATTCCAGTTGGTTTTCTGAACAGAAGAAAGAGGTACAACAAACATTTTTGTTCTTTAAACAGTTTCTTTTTGTACCTGTTGAAAGAAATGTCAGCTCTTCTCAGTTTTCATTTTCATTAATGTTTTCCTTTAAAAAGTTGAGTGATAGTTAACTACTGAAAAGTAAGACAATACCTAGTAACAAATATACATGTGTGTCCACCTCTGCCTTTGAGAAACTGACATAGCCATATGTTTCTTATGCTAATCTGTTGTTGACTTGGTTCTCTGTGTGTGTACATCTGGTGTTAGGGATTTAATCTAGGGCCTTTACATGTTTGGTAGGCACCTCATCATCTCTATGTCCTCATCTCAGGCTCTGTTATTTATACCAAAAATTCTAATCCCCTTTACTTTGGGGAAAATGGTTCTCTATAATAGAAAGGGAGGAAAAAGAAACCAAACTACTCCAAGCAGGCAGTGATTTTAATCTGAGAAGGCCAGCGGCACCAGGAACAGGTGTGGAATTCACACAAGGCTAATCCACATTTGTATTAATCCTGACTTCCATATTCACCTCTTTTTGCTGTCATGGGCCTTTGACAAGTGAAGAGGAACTTCAGTCTTCCTCATCTGCCAGTAAAGCAGGTAGTTGGTATGGATGGATTGATTGAATAACACAAGTTTGGAGTATTTAGTTTTGCTCTGCTAATACATGAAATTTTAGGAGAATTTTGGGGAAAAAAAGCTGTTGGGTGAACTTCATAGCCTAGAAATATTGAAAATTGTTTAAATAAAATGTAATCATTTTACTGTTTACTTCCAAAATTGGCTACAGTTGATTAAGCTTTTCAGTGATCTCAGTTGTGATGGTCAGCCTAAAACTGATGAGTTGCTGTTGCCACATGAGCAGTTAGACTTTCTACTAAATTGCATGCCAGAGTTAAAAAAAAAAAAAAATCTCTGCCATTCCTAAGTATTTGTTTAACCATGGTTAATGCATCTAAAATATAAAATGTGTCATTTAATTATTTTTTATTAGTAAGGCTTTCCAGTCAATAGTTAACTATTTATTTAAGAAGTGACTCATTCCTGGGGAGCCGAGATAAGTTCCCAGCACACACATACACATACACCCATATATCAAAATCAAAATCTTCAAAACCAGTTATTAGTAGTTAAGTTACAGGAGAGTCAAGAGTTATCCTTGTGTCTCCACCTATGCTTCTCTCCCATGGTTTGCAAGGGTTGAGTCTGATATTTGACCTCCCCTAGAGCTTCCTCCTCTTCTGTCTTCAAATTTGACCAGATAAGTTTGACCAGATAAGACCTCAGTCTCCTGTGGCTTCAACACCCTCTCTGTGAGTTCCTGTGGTGGGAAATCATTGTTTGTTTCCTTCTGTAGAGATCAGGGACAGATACTGAGGCAGAGGCCTGTTCAACAGTTCAAAATAGGCCAGTTGGATGGTTCCATGGGTAAAGGTGTCTGCCACCCAATGCTGACCTGAGTTCAATTCCCAGGACAGGCAAGGTGGGAGGAGAGAACTAACTCCTGTAAATTGTCCTCTGACCTCCACAGGTACACAGTGTCATGTGTGTGCCCACACAACTACACACATATACACTACAAGTAAATGAGTAAATGTAATTTAAAAACCTTCAAAACATACTGTTCTTCATTCTTTCCTAGTGTTTATCTGCTGCCATTACTTTTAGAGGAGTAAAGAAAAGTAAATTGTATTAAGCAGGAATGTTGAATAGTAACAAGACGAGTAACAGGAGAGAGGAACCTGCTGTTTGTTGTGATCATTTGTTCATGTCCCTAAAACTAACCTACCTACCCACTCAGTCAAATGGTAACACAACCAGTACTTTGTGGTCATTATTTTGCAGGGATACCTAGTGACCTAATTTTAAGAAGAAGACACAAAGTTATGGACTGTTCTCTTGAAGACTTTATATTTAATAGGTCAGGATTTTTGTCCTCTATTCTCCATCTTGTAATCTCAAATTCTAGGCCACTAACACATGTCCATATGATTCAAATTAGTACATTCATTCCACCAAAGTAAGTAATATTTCATACAAGGAATCTACCCTATGACTTCTGAAAGGTTCTCAGATCCACCATTTCAGGCCCCAACTTTCCCATGTTCCCTCACAGCTTGAAGACTTAAGCTGTAGACCTTTAACGTTGATATTTAGGCAGTTTTGACCAAGAATGGTTGATATGGGATATTCTAGAGCCAAGATAATGTGAACCACCTCCTCTGGAAAGCACAAGTGTAGATTTCTTGTCAAGGTGCCACATCCAGCTGCATTGTTCCAACTAGTGCCTAGTCCAGAGCAGTGAGGCATGACTTAGCAGAGGTGCATGATGGGACCTGCAGAGAGCTGCTTCAGTGGTGAATGCAAGAGGTCTGCTTACTCTACCAAGCTGAGCTTTCCTCTCAAAGCAAACTGATAGTTTGCTGCCTCTATTAAGCAATATACTTTCACTGATATTGGAGTTAGTCATAGATAATTTATGTCCATGTCTTCAGAAGGAGACTTGAAGAAAGGTTGACTTTACATATGTTCGATCAATGCTTTTTTGTTTTTTAATCTCTAGATCATCTCATGATTGGGGTTTCATAAACAACCAGTTTGATTGCATTTTAACAGTCACTTTGATTAAAAAGAGGACTGGGTTCATATATTAAACATATGTTTCATTTGAGTCCAGGTCAAGTTGTCTTTGGACTCAAAGAGACAAACTGAAATTGTCTCATTTGTAAACTTGAGGAAGCAAACACGAGCCTCTGTTAGCATAGGGAAGCTGCGCCTGTCTCCCTCTCACTCATGGATTTTTACTTGGTCTTTCACCTACTTCTCAGATAGTGCTGGCTGTTTTCTTCTCCTGCATTGCCCTGGGTCTGAAGAAAATGCCTTACCCAGCCTGCACATCAGTTCTTAGGTATCTGTCTACTCTGACATTGCCCATTTTTAATTCCTGAAACCTGATTCCCATAAAGAATGCCTAGAATATAGTGAGAAACTTCATGTGTATGGGCTCTATTTTTGTCATACTATTTTTAGTTCTAGCCTTATAGGGTATTTATGACCAAATTTTAACAATCCTTGTTGCCTTGTGTGTCTTCTACATATTTTCTTGCTCAGTCATAGTTAAACCCTGCATGTGAAGCAAAAATTATTTAATTGCTAGAACAACAGTATGAGGCAAGGCTGCCTTTGTATAGTGTGAGCAGTGCCAAAGCATTCAGCTGTAAATGGATATCTTTATATTCCACGAAGCACTGCATCTTTTAGCTGCAAATAAAAAGCAAGAGAGAAGAGACTGGCATTTGTATTTTATGTAGAAATGTCTATGTTTGTGTTAAATCAAGGGTTTTATATATTGTTTAAGGGGTATTTGCAAAAAAAAAGAATAAGCAGCCAAAAACCTGGTTCATGTTGTAATTACAAAGAGTCTCAACAATTAACCTGTGATTGATGGCTCTCTGAGAAACAAGTGGAACAAGTTTGAGGTGACCTGAACAGCTCTGAATCTGCTGCAGAATTGTTGAGAATTGATCTAGGATTTATCGCTCATTAACTATCAGTTTTATATGTAGCTTCTCCTGATTTCCTATGGTAAATTGCATTTTCTTGGTAATGCAGGAAACACTACACAGAATATTAATAAACATTATGTGGTTGGATTTCTGAGTTATTTTTTGTTGCTGTCCTTTGCAAATATTATACGCCAACTAGTATCTCTAGAAATTTATTAATAATATGGAGTGCTGAAATTGAATTCAAGCCTGGTCCTGCTATCTAATAACCAGAGACACGAGAAGTTACTCTTATCATTTATGAATGAAGAATATGAATGTGATTTTAAAAAGTAGTTGGGTCTAGAGCATAATCACAATGGTAAGAAGATCACATTACCCTCTTGCCAACATGCTGACTCTCTTGTGTTTGTAAACCCAAGGCCAGAAACCAATGAGTGATGGTGGTTACACCACAGTAAAATATAAAAAATAAATTTGAACCATGCTGGAAAATGAAAGGTTCCACTCCACTGTTTTTGGCTTTTCTTGTATAAATAACATCGGGTAACACTGTATCTGCAAGCAGGACAATAGTGCAGTGAGACAGGGGCCAGAGCCAGTGGCAGCTGTAACCTGTCCCCAAGCCACCTGTACTGACTATAGGAATCTTCTTACACTCCTTTCTGCCTCTGTAAGTACCCCAAGCCCCATGCTGAACCTATGTAGACAGCTCCATGTGATTTATCTCTTCTTTCCATATAGTGTGGTGGACTGATACTTATATGAAAACATTCCTGAAGTCACATCCTGCTTTTGAAGTAAGCTTTTAGATCTTCCATTTGGAATTGTGAAACTGAGGCAGAGAGCAACTAAAGTGAGCCAACATCAGTCATGGAGCTCTCTTTGGTAGCACATTTAACGTGCACTGCACCCTGGAAGATGGCACAGCATTCACAGCTAGGTTCAAAAGCTAACTAAATGCCAGCATTTGCTTTTTCAGCATGTATAATCTTTTCTTCTTTGCATTGCATTAAACCAGAAATGTCTAATGTTTTAAATTTACTTTAGGAAGTTTGCTTGCTGTTAAAAGAAACCATTGATTCCAGAGTTAAGGAGTACGTGGGCATGTATAAACAGCACAGGCCATCAAATGCAGAATTCACCAGATCCAGTCCCTTGTCCTTAAAAGGTAGGCAACAAGCACTGCGATTTTGGACAAAGAAAATAGAATTTCTGCTTTGTAGAGATTGCAATTATATTTGACTCTGTCGTGTTAGCATAGTGATACATTAGAAAAATATGCTGTAATGAAGATACTGAGTTTGAGTAACAAAAATGCACCAAAAAGCCCTAAAGGGCTTTTAATGGTAGGCAAAATATATAAAAATAGCAAATAAAACATTCTTAAGGAAACTGTAAAACTTTAAAGGTCTGTTTTGTTTTTTTGGGTTTTTTTTTTTGACAAATAGTCTTACAAATGGATTTATATTAATACTGACATAAATTGATTCAGTATCTTATGCTTTTAAAAATGTTTTCTAGTATGTCACTATTTCAGATGTTCTCAAACAGGAGCAATGTTTTTCCTGGGGGACACTTGGAAATGTGTGCAGAGAGTTTTGGTTGTCATTACTGGCAAAAGATTGGGTGCTGCTGGCCTGTAGTGAGTAGAGGCCAGGGATGGCACTGCATTCACAGGACACAGAGCAGCCCCTTCATAAACAGACTACTAGCTCCAAAACCTGAAGGGCACAACATTGAGATTCTACCTGTGATGACACGGTGATGTATTTGTCTTTGAGTTGCAGGTGAGGAAGCTGAGAGTCTATAGATTAAGTGTCTTGACCAAGTACAAGGTCATCTCAGGATCGAGATTGTGGCTTATTAGTACCTTCCCCTCATCCTGTCCCCAATTCTTACCTTGGTGCCTGTGATAGAGATATAGTGACATGCTGAGTGAGAACTCTGGCGAGAGATAAGTGGTGGAGCTCAAATCCAGACCTAGCTCTTGCGGCCTCCACCCCAATGTTTATTCTTTTCCCCCAGTCTTCTGCTTTGTTTTTCTATTTTATTTTGTTTGTTTGTTTCTTACTTAAAATCAGCATTTCATATCAGCCTGTGTTACAGATACAGTCAGTGCATGGTAATTATCAGACTACAGTTGGTAGACTATGGTGAATCCCACTATGTTAATAGAACATCTGTTTAGGGAAAATACTGAACTGTTTAGGGAAAATACTGAATTATGTACTCCTCTGAAACCTTCCTTGATCCAGAGTGCTCACCTTATGTAGATGATAAATAAGCAAGTAGCTTTTGTTACCCAAAGTGAAAGGCTTAGAGAATGATATTTTTAAACCAAGCAATGTTGCTTTCCAGCGGCTCTCAACCTATGGGTTGCGACCTCACAGGGGTCACATATCAGATATTTAAATTACAATTCATAATAGTAGCAAAATTACTGTTATAAAGTAACAACAAGATAATTTTATGTTTGTGGGAGGGGTCACTACAACATGAAGAACTGTATTAACGAAATTACAAAGGTTGAGAACTGGCTTTAGACGACACTCTCTGAATTACCACTCAGTATTGTTATAAATTCAGAGAAAAACTGTAGGTTTTTATATACATTATGCCTAAGTAGACCTGGCCTGTCTCACATTTTATCTGGTGCAACAGGAAAAAGAATGGAGCTGGATTCTAAGATTCCTGTCTCTGGTGCAGCTTTTACAGTAGGTGGTTTGATCTGTACTCCAGCCAGCCTTTCCCTTCCATCCCAGCCCTGACTGCTGAGACTGAGTACTCAATACCCAGCTTCTCTCACAGACAGTTCTGGTCCTAAGATGACAAGAATATGTCCTCAGGTTTGTGTGAGGAAAAGGCGTGTTGAGTTTTAAACAGACAAAGTGATCTTATTGCGTACACAATTCTGTAACCTTTCCCCACCTAATATATTGTAAAAATAATTTCATATATCACCATAAAAAATTGTTGTTGTAAAGTGCAGATAAAATTTACTATTTAACAACTTTCAAGTGTATACTTTTGGCAGCATAAATATGCTCACATTTTTATACAGTTACTACCTTACCAATATCCAGAAGTTTTTCATTGTCCCATCTGGAACTTTAGCCATGAATAATGTGTCCTTATCCTCCAGCCTGTGCCCCTGGTAACAGAAGTTTTGCTTTCTGGCCCTGTTCTTACTACTGTCAGTACCTCATATGAGTGGAGTCATGTAATATTTGTCATTTTATTGTCTGGCTTATTTCCTTTACAGTTACATTTTTAGCATTCTTATAGTGACATTTATAAGAATTTCACATATTTTGTAATCTTCCAGTATATGTCACATGGCCTGCTCATTCATCTACTGGTGGATTGTTTCCATGTTTTGGCTGTTATGAACAAAGTTGCTGCAAACACTGATATACAAATTATCTTTTCAAGATTTTGGCTCTTTGGAATATATGTTGAGAAATTTCTGGATCATGGTAATTCTTTTGATTTTTGTTTTTGAGGGACTAACATGTTTTGTCACCATGACTGCATCATTTTACATCCTCACCAGCACAAGGGTTTTGTTTTGTCTGCATCTTTGCCAACCCTTATTTCCTGATATTTTGATAATAGCCATCTTAATATATGTGAAACAATCTGTAATTATGGTTTGTTTTGTAGTTGCTGTTGTTGTTTTGCCATTTTCCTAGTGATTAGTGATGCCAGCCATCTTTTCATGTATTCATTGGCTATTCATATATCTTCTTTGGAGAAATGTCTATATGCCTAGTCCATTTTTAAATGGGAGTTTTTTGAGGGAAGGTTGTTTTTGGAGGGCTTTATATATTATGCATATAAATTCCTTATTGACTGTATAATTGGCAAACATGTCGCTCAAATTTTAAATGATCTTTTAATTAAAAAAAAAAAAACCTGGAGCCAGATTTTGGGGTAAATGCTGAAAGATCAGAGACAAAGAAACAAGCCACTGACACGTCTCACCTCTAGGACTCCTCAGCCTGCAAAGCCTTCAATTCCTGTCTCCTCATGCTTTATATACCTTTGTCTACCCAACCATCACTTCCTTTCTAGTGCTGGGATTAATGGTGTGTGTGCTTCCCAAATACTGGGATTAAAGGTGTGGGATCTCAAGTGCTGGGATTAAAGGCATGTGACTCCCAAGTACTGGTATTAAAGGTATGTGCCACCATTGCCTGGCTGTTTTTCTGCTAGACTGAATCAATCTCATGTACTCCAGGGTAGCTTTGAATTCAGAGATCTAAATAGATCTCTGCCTCCTGAGTGCTAGGATTAAAGGTATATACCACCACTGCCTGGCATCTATGTTTAATCTAGTGGCTTGTTCTATTCTCTACTCACCAGATTCCTTTTTAATAACAAATACAGGAGAATTCCAAGAGCTGGTTGATTCTTCAATATGCTGGGCATTTTACTGCTCTTATACCAGCTGTTCTAAGGCCTGTAGTTTTTCTTTTGTAAAAGGCCATTGCTGAACCCACACAGGCTTTTCTGTTAATCATTTTAAAGGTAGGGATTTTGATGTCTTTGAAAGATCAGCAGCTGTTATGCCCTGTTCTTGTGCAATCTAGATGGTTGGTGACTGTTCTGTATAATAACTTCTAATTTTTTCCCAGAAACATGTTAGTTTATGGTTTGTTTCTGATTTTGGAGGAATGTTATTATGGGTATTCCTTTGTGCTAACAAATCACGGCCCCATAGATTCATAGCTATATTAGCCACATATGGCTTTAATTTTTTCTCTGTCCTTCTGGCCCTATACATTTGACCCATCTCACCTTCTGTTTCACTTGAGATAATGTTCTAGTCACTAAAAGTTGAACATTTACCTCCTGAAGAGGCCAATTTGGATGCCAAGATTCTAGTGCAATTATTGTTACATCCACATCTGTGTCTACAAGACCTTCAATTATGTCATTTATTTGTTATTTTAATTTTGTTTTTTGTTCATTTATAGACGTTTGCCAAAAAATTCACTTTATGGTTTTTCCCAAATTTTTTGTTCTCTCTTCTATAGCTGTTCTAACACCCCAAGCAGTATGGTTTATTACAAGAGGCATTAGGTTCTTTAATTGCTCTGAGAAGGAGTTTCTTCCATGGTGACAGGAAAAGACTGAACCGAATTTGACAAATATTTTCTCAAATTCAGTGGTTTGTCTTTTCCCTCTCTTGATGATTTACCTTATTATATAGATGGTTTTGAATGTGCTAAACCCAGAATGCCACTCACTTATTTTGTTGCCAATGCTGTGATGTTATGCCTGTGGAAGTCATTGCCAAGTCCTGTCTTGTGAAACTTTTCTTGTAAAAATAGAAGTTCTATGGAATTTTTAAAAATTAACCATTTTTTTAGTAACTTGATCCCATTTGAATTAGTTTTATATGTAAATTAAAGTTAAAACTCATTTTCACATGGTTGTCCAGTTTTCTTGGTATTATTTGTTAAAAGATTACTTTTCACATTGAATGGGTTTGGTAATCTTGTCAATAATTATTTGAGCATCAATGCTGGTTTATTTCTAAGCTTTCTATTCTGCTTTAGTTGTTTGTATCTGTCCCTGGTACCAGTTCTGCAGCCTCTTGATATACCATAGCTTTGTGGTAAGTTTTGGAATCAGAAAGCTTTAGTCTTTAGTCTTTTAATTTGTTAGTCTTTTTCAAGATTGTTTTGACTTATTCCAGATCCACGTTGCTATTTTGATGACTGCACAGTGTTCCATTAAACATTGGTGCTCTTAATTTATTGGTGGAATTTGGATTGCATTTGATACTGTTAGTTCTAAAGAAGAGTATGGTGAACATTCTAGTGATACACATATTTGTCGGAGTTGGATTTAATGTTTATAGTTTTGTGGCCACATAGACTCTGAAAGTGTTCTACTAGTGGGCTATATGAGCTATAACTTTTTCTTTTACTTTTTGTTTTTGGAACAGGGTCTACGTGAGTTGTCCAGAGTCCTTGCTAACCTCAAACTTGATATCCTTGCTTAACCCTGCCCCCAATACTAGAATTACAAGCATGCACTAGAAATACACACCCTGCCTATAAGAGCTCTCTAAGAATATTGACATATGTCTGCATGTGTGTTGGAATATGTGGGTATATGTCTGTGTATACATGTGTGTGTGTGCAAACACATGTGTGCCACATGCATGTGAAGGCACAGGTTGATGATGTCAGGAATTATCACTGACTACTCTGCCTTATCCATTGTGGCAGTTCTCAGTTTAACCCGGACCTCATTGATATAGCTAGTCTTGCTCTAGGGGATCCCCCATCCCCATCTTCCCAGGCAGGAATTATAGGCAAGTGGCTGTGCCTAGTGACATTTATGTGCGTTGTGGGGATCAAAACCCCAGTGGTCATGCTTGTACAGCAAGTGCTTTAATCCCTGAGTCATCTCTAGGTCCCCTGCAAATGATTTTCCTGTTGTTATCTGCTCTTGACTTTGTCTAGTTGCACAACCACAAACCAGGCCCTATATGCTTTGTGCAGCCTTTAGTGACCATTAGTGGAATGAATGTTTCATTTAGTGTGGTGAAATGATAGTATAACCAGAAGAAATAATACACACATGTACACACACACACACACACACACACACACACACACACATTCATCTTTGAAAGGAAACTTTCTAGAAAAGCCCCATGTTTGTCTCTTCTCCCATTCAAACCATTGAGCATATCTGTTGAGGTTCACACCATGGCCAGCCCCTTTCCCTGTAGCCATCAGCCAGTCTGGATTCCCACTTCTGGACAGCTGTAGCAGGTACCACTCTGGCTTCCTGTCCTGTGGTCAGTGTGCCACCTTCTGTTTATACATAGTCAGGCCATCCCTTAAAATCACAGGTCTGACCTTGTACAGATCTGTAGAAAGCCATTCAGGATATTCTCAGAGTCTCTAAAATAAAGGCCAAGACCCTGGAGGAACTGCCTGTCAGCTTGTACCACGTTTTCCTTTGTAGCTGGAGAGCTTCTCTCCAGGTCCCACCAAGCCCCCACAATCCCACAACCCACGTATAAAATAATCACTCAGATGCTTATAAACTGTATGGCCATGGCAGGCTTCTTGTTATCTACTTCTTTTATCTTAAGTTAACCCATTTCTATTAATCTATAAGTTGCCACATGGCTCGTGGCTTACCGGTACCTTACATCTTGTTTGTCATGGCGGCGGCTGGCAGGCCTCTCCCCCTCAGCCTTCTACTTCCGCCAATTCTCTTCTGTTTATCCCGCCTATACTTCCTGCCTTCCTATTGACCAATCAGTGTTTTATTTATTACTCAATCAAGCAACACATGTAACATACAGAACATCCCACAGCACTTTCCTTTTTCTTTTTTTTTTCTAAAAGGAAGGTTTTAACTTTCACATAGTAAAATTACAGATAACAAAACAATTATCAAGCAAGAATTATAGTTATAATATCTAGTCTATTTATAATAACTAGTTTATTTGGCAAAATTAAAGAAGATATCCTATCTATCTTATAGTTGTGAGTCTAATGTTTTATATCTAACTTATCTTTTATCATAACTAAGGAAAACTGTAACTATATAGCTTCAACTACATCAAAGACCTCAGAAGGATATAATATTACCTGAGAAACGGGAGAAGGATGCAAGCAACTTTCAGGAGTCTTGCAGGGTAGACAGAGACAGCTGGCAGCCTGGACAGTCACCTAATGTTCCTTTGTAAAGTTGAGGCACCTGTCTTCAGCCCACAGGGCTAGAATCTCTCGGTCATTTTTTTTTTTTTTCAGTGTCCTGTAGAATGTCTGGCAGTTTCCTCTGCAAATCAGGAACCTGAAGGACCATTTTGTCAAGCAAAGTTCAGTAGTCATCTTTCTATGGGTCCTGCATGTCCAGTCAATCAAGCAGTCCAGGCAAGAACAGTTTCTTGCCCAAATGGCTATTTTTGTCAAGGTGAAGATAAACTCCATATGGAGTGTCTTTGATGCCCATCCTCTTCTCTGAAGTAAATCGGTGCTGCCAGGAGCAGACATGTCTCACTGTCCAGAAAGTCTAAATTTTTAAAACATTTTAAATGCCATATTCTGTGGGTCTTTGAAGTATTTGAAGATTACCTATCTATCTGAAATATATGTATGTATACCTAGAAAACTTAACTAACATGTTACAAGTTTGACTATCATAGAAGACTAATTATTAATCTGTATTTCTTAATTATCCTTTACAACCTAAATGAGTTACATAAACATAATGCCTCAAATGAGAATAGAAATATATATATTACACACACACACAGAGTATAACAAAATTAAGTTTAAACTTGTATCAATAGACTAAAATCTATACCAATGTAAAACATTTTAAACATAAACTAAAATCTATACCAATGTAAAACATTTTACACAAGTTGTTGCTCTTTAAAAGTAAATTCATTAATCTACCCTTATACCCTATCATCTCTATATCCTATATATCTATATCATATCCCCTTTTCTTTTTTAGAAAGAGATCGCATTTATAATCAACCTGTTTTAAATAAAAATCTTGGTTTTTCTCTGTACCATATCAGAGGGCTCTTCTGATTTGGGACACAAGAATCTCTTAACCATTTTTTTTTTTAAAGCAATATGTCTGGGTTTAGAGAAGGAATGAGCCAATTCCATCTCTAAAGCCAGCTTGGTATATTTGGGAATTTGGGCATAGCTTCTCTCACTACTTCCTGCTGGTGGGGGGGTGCTGTATCTTATGGGGACACAAAGAAAATTTTAGGATCATGGAGTAGTCTGTGAGGGTGTATCATCTGAGCCAGTTATCTTGAATCTGATCTGGATGTTGGATCATCTGGGCTATGGTGTCATCGGAGACCTTTCAGGGGGTCTTGGCTGGTCAAACCTGATGTATCTTAATCGGGAACAAATCAAGAGCCTCTGGCTTTCCGTAGAAACAAAAGCAGAGCCTCCTTTCCAAAGCAACATATCCTTACATCCAAATTTTGAAATCAAGGTACCTTTAAAATATACATTTTGGCATAACTCAACTGCTTTTACAATCAGATGTTTTTCTTCAGTTATGAATATCAAAGAGAACATAATCCAGATTTTCTGTGTGATAGCCATCTTTACGTGGCTTATTTTTTATATTACCTTTACTGTCTCTTTAAAGACTTTACTTTTAAAAACTATCATTTGTTTATATAACTTCATATATTCCTTTTTCTCTCTCTTTCAAACCTATGTACATTTTTACATACATTGTAAACTATTACATCTGAATCAGTCTTATTGTGAACCTATTGTTTTAAACTGCAGCATTCTAAGACTGAAACAGCGCTGTGGCTGCTGGCTCCGCCCACTTCAGCTTCCCAACATGGTGGTGGTACGTTTTCTGCCAGCTCTGGAAGCCATTAACTCTCAGAAATAGTGGGTCTATGATTCTATCAAAGCAGCTTGTAGCCCAGAAACCTCGTTTTGTTTTGTTTTGTTTTGTTTTGTTTTGTACCAGCAAAGGCTAAATCCAGAAGGCAGCATAATGTGCCACTTGTAGAGGCCTCATTCCCACCACACTGCAGGTCGAGTGCACATGCCAGGAACCCACCATAGTAGCTCAAACATGCAGGCTGCTAACTTGAGAGAGACAACTGGGAACTATTTTTAGCTCCATTTTAGAATCTTTTTTTCTCAGGTTTTAGGTGGAAACTCTTGCCCCACGTTGGGTGCCATTTCTAGTTGGAGAGCTTCTCTCCAGGTCCCACCAAGCCCCTGCAGTTCCACAACCCACGTATAAAATAATCACTCAGACACTTATATTACTTATAAACTGTATGGCCATGGCAGGCTTCTTGTTATCTACTTCTTCTATCTTAAATTAACCCATTTTTATTAATCTATAAGTTACCACGTGGCTCATGGCTTACCGGTACCTTATATCTTGCTTGTCATGGCAACAAGGTTAACAATTGCTGTGTCTTACCTGGCCTTCCTCATTTTCTGCAAACCTGCTTTGTTTCTAACTCTGTGTCTTCGCTTTTAATAGCTTCTCCACTGACAAACGAAATCCCATCTCAAATTTGATGTTTTTCACCAGTTTTCTCATTTCCCCCTTCTCTGACCACATGTTATTTGGAATTTACTACTTACATATCCTGCACCATACTGTATCTCAACTGTGCTGTAGTCTGCTTACCTGCCTTCTCCCTTTCTGTGAGGGAAAGGCTGACTGGCACCCCTAGAGCTCCTTTCCAGATTGCCATGCTGCAGAGAATTGTCTTTTGAGTGCTTGCTCTCCTCACAGGCTGTTTCCAAGGTATGAATGCTACACACTTCTCTCACCCACCAGATCACTCTTCTCAGTTGACAGGTTCACCGTGGGCTAGTTTCTTTTTTTCCATTTCCAGATCCATATCAGGGTAACATGCCTCAGCATGGCATGTGAACTAAATATGTAATCCTGGGTAAGCCAAAGTCTCCAAACTCATAACCTTGCTCATTGCTCTAATAAGATTAATATTATTCATGCTCTGTGAGTGTTCTTTACAACAACTGTGTAAGCTCCTCCGAGGCCATTTCCTTAATTTTATTAAAAAAAAAAAAAAGCACAAAGATTATTCACAAAGTCAGTGAGCCACATAATATAGATATTAGCTTCATCCTTTGTAAGTCATCTGAAAAGCCATTTCAATAGGATCAGTGTAAGTTAGTGACATGAGGAAGTTTTCAAAAAGATGTCACCATCAACTCCCACTAGCTTCACCTCAGCATTTTCCTCTAGTCTTGACAAGAATTGGGTGTTACCAGCGTCTTCAATCTTTGCCAGACTAGCAGCCTAAAACTCAAACAGGAGAATTGTGCTCTTTTATTTTCATTCATGTTTTTATGTGTTCATTGACTGAACTGTATGCTTACAGTTTGGCCTTCTATTGGATTGTCTCCCCTCCCTCCCTTTCTCCCTCCCCCTTCCCTTTCTCCTCTCCCTCCCTCCCTCCCTCCCTTCCTCTTTTCACTCCTTCCCCCTTCCTTCCTTCCTTCCTTCCTTCCTTCCTTCCTTCCTTCCTTCCTTCCTTCCTTCTTTCCTTCCTTCCTTTTTTCCTTCCATTCTTTCTTTTCTTCTCTTCTCATAACCAGTCACTGACTTATTACCATCGCCTCCAGATCTACCTTCTAATTCTTCCACACCTCTGCTGCCAGGGCAATACACATTGCTCTTCGGTCAGAGTATACCTGCATCCCATTGCTTACAAGCTTTTCCCAATGCCATCAGGTTCTGGACTATGCTTTGCATTCTAACTAAATTTTCAGTAAACCTCCTAATCGTTATGTAAGGCCAGCTACATTTGAGTATTGTTTCTTTACTTAAGACCATTGACTTTTATCAATCCATTGTCTCATGTTGACTAAGTGACTTATGCAGTTATGGCCTTTAATTGCCTCAGTATTTTTAGCCATCTAGTCACCACATGACTTCCTACTTTCGGGCTTTAGTGGTTCATAGACACCATCTGTTCTAATCATTAGTCCTTCCAGCTCTTGATGCTCTGAGGTTGTCTCTAACCCTGAAGGAGGCTGTCCATTCAGGGACTTTATGGCAGTGCTCTTCCTACACTGGCCAGTCACTATTTTACGGAGGATTCTGGGAGAATAGGGGAAACCATTTGGTAGGAGGTACCATTCTTAGGCAGATCTTCAGGCACATAGATTGCCATTCTCTTAGCATCCTTTAGCAAGCTATGCTTGACTGGGTCTGACTCAGTGAACCTTATAGCTGAGTTCTGGTAGAGGAGCCCAGTTCTCTTAATTGTCTTTTTTAATTAGACAGTCATGAGAGTGACCTTCTGGGTATGGAGATGGCAAACATTTCCATCCCAAGTTAAGTAAATATAAAATCTGGCTGTTAAGAAGAATGCTGAGTAAGCCAATCGCCTAGTCCTGTAGACTTTGGAAGGTCCCAGGGAGATCTATGAGACACAGAGCTTACAGGAAGTTCTTATTCCCCAAGAAGGAAGTGCCCCAGTGGCCTTGATCAGCATACCTGGAGAGCTCCCCAGACTATTCTTCAATTTGTCCTTCTATCTTTATTAATCTGTAGTCCCAGAATACAATGCTCTCTCACCTCTCAGCTTTTATACATGTTGCTTCTACTTCTCTAGGAAAACTCTCAATATTCCAGCACAGGGCCGTGGTACCATCAGACACTGAGGAGGAGTACAGTGTTGGAAAAAATAGAAGAGTTGTGGCTTCTTGTTGGTCACTTGTTTCTTGACGATGCTTCTGGTCTGCTTCCACTGCTGCAGAGGTGGAGGTGGTCTGTGAGTTACAAATCATTAAGTAGCCTTTCATTTTCCAGAACCACATCCTGTCCCAGTATAAGATTACAGGACATGGGAATCACCCAGTACAAAGGGACAGAAAATGCTTTCCTCTAACCCATCCCCTCTGGCGGTCCTTTAGCATCTGTCAGTGCCTATTACTGAATGTCAGCCCATCAGATAACTAGCACAGCTATCTGACACACACCCAAGGCAAGCCCTGGACACAGGCATTTCTTGCCACTTTTCCTCCCCATTGGTGGGGATTAAACTCAAGCTTTCTACAACTGCACAAGTGCTCTACTGCTTGGCTGTGACTGCAGCCCACAGCCATCATTCCTAACCCTTCCTCTGAAGCTGAGAACCAGGCTTGGAGTTGTGTAACTTGTCCAAAGGTCGTGGAACTATGAAATGTCAGTGGCTGTGTGAAGTACAGCCATTAATGTCTGTCTTGTGACTCCCTTAAGGAGAGTGGTATGCACTTATGCTTTCTTTACATCAAAATATCTTCTTGTTATTAAAGCACAGTTATTTATAAATCTCCCAGGCCTAGGAGCAGTGTTCTGCTTGAATTACCATATGTGAATCTTTGTTTTGGACTTTGTATCTCCTGTCTCTGGTCTTGAGACAAGAAGATAGGACCCCCCCCCCCCCAAATAGCTCATCTTCTAGTTCAGAGTACTTGGTGCAATAATTTGTCTATATAGACAGCAGTCCATTTATGCTTGTGGAGCAGTAAGAGTTTTTTTTAAACTGCGTATTACTCTATTCTATATAACCTTTTCTTTCAGTTAACATCTAAGAAACCCAGCCCTTTAGAAAATGTCATAAGACAAATTAAATTTCCCTGGGTACTGTGGTTTCTGCCTGCCAAAGTTTTTTTCCATGACTGTTCTTAGTTGAATATTCCTCTAAAAATCTTAGCTTAACTCTGTAGCCAAAATGCACACCCATCTGCTCATCCTTTTGTGGCATCCTCCTAGGTATGGTATGTGAGTGGCCAAGGCAGGAGGACTCAAGCTTCCTCCTCTCCACCTACCTTCTTTATAGCCTTTGGTGCTGGGGCACATCACTACTGTGTTAGAGTCAATGGATGTTCACACAAGAGAAGAAAAGACAAGAATGGCCAAAACAAGCAAGTTCTTCCTATTCTTCCCTCTGTCTGAGAAATGTTCCCCTCCCTTCCCCAGTGCCTGATGCAACACAAGACCCTGCCAAGGAAAGCTTTCTCCTTGCTGTTCAGACTCAGGCTTGTGGTGAGCTCTACTCCCTGAAGTCCCTGTGAGTGAAGATGTGTATGTGGCATTTTGTTTTGTATTTATTTTCCCAGCCTATTGAAAACAGAGCCTTTTCCTAATTAAAATAAATTTTGGAAGTGAAAGCCGTTTCCCCTGAGCCCAGCCCTTCCTCAACATAACCCTGGCACTTTCAGGAAAGACTGCAAACGTGCTGTAGCACACTGCCTATATGCCTCCCTTTAGCTGCTGCTTCTCTTTGATTTTAAAAGCAATTTTTAAAAAAGACTGTACATCATACATCCAGCAACTGCTACATCTCAACAGACACAGGACTTTGATAGATATGATTTTTATCATCAATTCTTGTGAGATTCAGCCCCCACAGTGGAGCTCTGAGTGCACACCCAGAACAAGAATGGAAGTGTACTTCAGTCACAGACAGAGGGAGTGTAGGCAGTTTCTGATTCTCATGAGCAGGGAAGGACTGAAAAAGGAGGAAATGGTCACTTGTGTGGTTTTCTGAATAAGCCAGAACAGCACATTTTCAGTTACCTGCTCTGTTAAATATTCTCAACTTTTACACATTGTTTTTTCTGTCCACAGCCACTTCAGGATTGAAATGAATTTCCCTAGTCTGTCATAGAACATAATAGAAGCATATGTTTTCTTTTTATACATGTGTTTAAATAGCTTTGGTTATTATTTACATTTTTCCCTATAATGTACTCAATCAAAACATTTTCTAAGCTTTCATCCACACACAAAAAAACTTAAAAGGACAGTAATGAAAGTAAGTGCCCATAACCCCTCTCATGAATGTTACTGCAGCATCAGCAGGGTTATTCTTCCAAGAATGGGCAATTTATAGAACTTGAAGTTTCAGACATTTTACTAAAAGCATGCTAAAGCAGCATTGAAAGCTCAAGATGCTTTGCTTTCTCAAGTCAGGGGACATGGTGTTCACCACTTACTATAGTGTATGGAAAGCAAATGGAACTCAGAAGAGGAATGGTCCCACCTGTCATAGTCACCTGATAGTAAGGGATAGTGCAGAGTTGCAGATGCCTCATCCTTTGTTGACTTCATTTTATACAAAATAAAATACAAAAGTGCTCAAAGAAAATTCTCTGAACAAAACAGTATTCTTTTCAACACGTGGAATGCTTTATTGTCCCACTTGAGACAGTGCTATGGCTGTCAGTGTAGACTTTATTAGAATGACCTCACTGGCCAGTGACTGGACTGCTGCTGTCCCTCCCACGTCCCTTCCTTCCTGGACTCAAAGCCTGAGCATCACAGACACTTTTTGAAACAAAGTTGATGTTGCTTTTGCTGAGTTTCAAGTTGTGGTGCCAATCCTGCTGGGATGTTTTTAGTGATTCAAGTCCTGCGTTACTTTTGCTGGAGCTCTTGTGATGAGTCCCGTGTTACTTTTGTGTCTGCTTAAATCTGAACACTTACATAACTGGAAATTTTGCTCTTAAATTGCTACATGTCTTGGAACTAGAAAAGCCACAGTGACTCTACCAAAGCCTCCATGAGTCTTAGAATGCTACAAGGCTCTTTTTTGTCAAACACTGGTTTCTAAGAATGTTTACAGAGGAGTTGTACAGTTGGCTGAGAGGCCTGCCTTTACCAGCTCCATGCAGACCAATGATTTATTACTAGATTTTCCAAAGCCATGCCACTTGTAGGAGTCAATTGAACTGGTTAGCACTCATATCTGCGAAAACTGTAAGGAAGAGTGGTGGAAGAGCAAGTTTCCAGCTCTTAAATTGACATAGAAATGGGACCAAAACCCCAAAACAAAAAACTTTTCATTTAGGGACCTTTTTTTGTTGTATTTCTAATTATGATAGGACTGTCTAGGCATGCTGAGGATCAACTAGTACTTTACACATGCTGGGCATGTACTGTACCACTGAGCTGCATGTGCAGCCATGTGACGACAGCCATCATTAACTAGAAATGTCACCATTTCTAATGCTGACAACTAGATGCAAGGTCTGTGGCTCTTTATTTTACACAGCAGATGAGAATAACCCATTTGCTGTTCTGCCACTGTGTTTTCATCACCGAGTGCCAGAACTTCTATCAGTTTCCAGTTCTTAAAACTATTTTATTATAAACCATAACCTGGTGGAAACTTGGTCTAATTTTGTGAACCACCTTAGAAAAGTTCTGTCTACATTGTTATTGAAAAATAACAAATAACACCAGCAAAAACACTTCACATAAACTCAAGCATGAAAAAGTGAATGCCTGGACCGGCCTATAGCTCAGCTGGTAGAGTACTTGTCTAGCATAAAGAAAGCCCTGGACTCAGTCCCCACTGCTACATATACCAGGTGTGATGGTATGTGCTTATCTTCCTAGCACTTAGGAGATGGAA